>NC_068320.1:26292330-26354830 GCF_025860055.1 Xyrauchen texanus | reverse complement strand
GCTGCAATATACAAGACATGTAATTAACATCAATGTTTACCGAAATATATTTGAATATACAGGTAAATATTAAAGTTAAAGTGTACAAAAATGTAACTAAAATATAACTATTAATTAAAAATGAGTTTTTAATTAATTCACTGAAACAGTTTGAAATGATTAATGGATATCAGGGGCAGAAATTAAGGAAAAAAATGTCCTCGTAATTAATTATTAATTATTTTATTTTATAATATCTGATAAAGTTCTTATTAATGATTTACTTAAATAAATAATATGAATGTGTAGCAAATAATTGATTAGATTAATTCTTTTTAATTGAATAAATTGAAACATTTTATGACTTAAATGATTAAAAAACTTAAAACGGATGTAAATGAATTAAATGTATTAACTTTAATGCCAACCTTGCTGCTAATTTGAATTTGTTTAATTTTTTATACCTTTTCCATTTCAACTATTTTACTGCATTCAAATAAAAAAATAAAATAAGTGTGTTTATTACAGAAAACACTCTTAACGCTCTCATTTTGCGAAACTGGTCTAATGACAAATATATTGTGATATGCGACACGTCACCGGCCCATGTACAGTGAGTGTTGTTTTGTCGTCGTGTGTCATTGAGACGATTATAACAGATGCTGTGATAAACTCTTTTACCCCGAGGCACATCTATTGTGTCCATGTGCTTCCATGAGAGGACATATACGTGTCTTTTTGACGTCAGAGCAAGAAATGGGACAAACGAGACGTGATGGATATCACGGTATGAGATTAAAAATCCAAGAATGTCTTTGCAGTAGATTAGATTCTCGACATTTCTGGAAGAAAATGTGAGTGCAATACTCAACGCCACAATGGTTGTTTACTGGTCCAATTCCAAATATAGCCTGAGTGTATAAGAGTCTGAGTGTGTTTGAGAGAAAGACAGAACACACACACACACACACACACATTTACTCAGATAAATCCACTGGTCTTGACCTTAAAGATCTGTTGAACAGCTCTTGGCATTTCCAATAAATTCTGCACAACAACATCAGCCGCAGACGAGCACACCAGCCGCCTTGTCTCGCTCGCTCGTCTCCAGACAGTACACAAACAATTAACTGTTGCATCTGCAGACAATGTAAACAGACAATTAGCAAGTCTCAATGAACACTCAATCTCACTGAAGATTAAGCGTCTATGAAAGGAAGAATGGAGATTCATCAGCCACCGGTTAACATGAACTAATTGGCAACAGGGTTACAAATGTAAACAAAAACAACAGCTGAGCATTGTTTACAGGGTTGATAAGTGTTGTTACTAATATCTCTCTGTATGTATTTGCAGATCATTGGTAACATTAATCAATATTTATTCACAGTAGTGGGTAGCTCAGTGGTAAAGACGCTGACTGCACCCCTGGAGTCGCTAGTTTGAATCCAGGGCGTGCTGAGAGACTCCAATAAGGTCTCCTAAGCAACCAAATTGGCCCGGTTGCTAGGGAGCGTAGAGTCACATGGGGTAACCTCCTCGTGGTCGCTATAATGTGGTTCTCGCTCTCGGTGGGGTGCGTAGTGGGTTGAGCGTGGATGCCACGGAGAATAAAGCCTCCACACACGCTATGTCTCCATGGTAACGCGCTCATCAAGCCAGGTGATAAGATGCACGGATTGATGGTCTGAGACGCGGAGGCAACTGGGATTCGTCCTCCACCACCCGGATTGAGGCGAGTCACTACGCCACCACGAGGACTTAAAGCATATTGGGAATTTGGGAGAAAAAGTGGAAAAAATCCTCCAAAAATGTCATGTTTATTTCAACTTTTACGATTTTAACATCCCATTCATTAATCCGATACACGACCACGTCTGAACATATATTTTCAATTACAGTTTATATATGTGCGCATGTACACTGGCATGTCCGCTGGTATTTGGGAAAATGTTTGTTACCTTTGTGTACATGTATGTTACCCTTTTTATATATGTGTGTGTTTGGCATATACTGCCATATATACGATTAAAAGATCAAATTAAAATGTTAACACTGTTTAATGCATTGTAAATTAACATGCATGCATAAACAGGTAATGCCTAAAAACCAGCTTAAACCAGCATGCAATCTGGTTTTCTGGTCTTAGCATATATTCGTGGTCTAATCCCGAAAAAGAGGGTTTCGGTTCCGTTTCAGCGGGCAAACTAATGCTAACCAACTAAACCAGCTAAGACCAGCAAACCATCTTAGGCCGGTTTTGAGCTTTGTTTTGTTTTTCAGCATGCAGGGTTTTTTCAACAATGCTTTCACAGCATCTAATTAATCGTATTAATGCCTAAATTCAGCACATTTATAACATGTGTTAAGATTGGTTAATGCACTATGAACTAAGATGAAATAACAATGAACGTGCATTTATATATGATCATTAACCAAATGAATGCATGCTGTAAAAATAATTTGTTCACCATTAGTTCAATCATCAAAACAATCAGTCTATAAATTCCTCCACATGTTTCCATTCCGACATTCATCACGCAGAGGGTTTAATTGCATTGCAAGAGTTTGACAGGTGTCGGATCTCTAGAGGATCTGTCGTTTTCCAGCATCCCGCAAACACACAGCCTACAATGTCAATTATGTTTAGAGGGAAAGGTCATGCGGCTTCATAACTGAGATCAGAAAACAGTGAGTGAGTCACAATAAATGAAGAAATGAGGAGGAAGGCGTGATCGGAATAGCATACTTCCATACTACCCATACTATTCCTGCAGTATGCAGCATGTACACTATGTGCAGTATGCATGGAAGGCGTACTCCTAGCCGATCACATGTAAGCCGTTGCTTTATAAGTCTGCTCACAATCTATCACATTGCTGTTTCAGTGTGCTAACACGGCACCCTCCACCACCCCACCACCACCTGTTGAGTCCCGTCCAGCACAGGGGTAGGCTCATCGCCCCTGCCTCCTATCTCCGGCAGGATAAGACTGTTCCGAGTACAACTTCTTCGGACAGTCAGACGGGGGGCTACATTACATTTCTGTTTTACATTCATCAAATAAATACCACTCAAGTCTGCGAGTCTTCCTGATAGAACTGCCTTTATCGCAATCTGTCTCAGATCAATGATCACTCATTTATCACTCGCCACAACCAAAAATAACGAATAAAACAGCAACACAAAAACCATTTCAGTGGGATCCCAAAGACTGACACCACTAGTGCTCCATTAGATGCAAGCAGAGAAATCTGGCCGTCTTTGCAGAGGCGTTAACACGGACAATGCCACTCATTCGCAAAATGACAAAATCCTATTTGGTTACGTTGTCTGATAAAGATGTTCAGGCGGTTTCAGGCAGGTATTGTATGAAAACGGATGTCACACTGTCTGTGTTTTCTCATTACTCTCTCTCTGATCTTGGGACATGTGTGTTCTTTCAAGTGGCTGTGGCTCAGATGGTAGAGCGGGTCGGCCACTAATCGCAGGGTTGGTGGTTCGGTTCCCAGCCCACACGACTCCACATGCCGAAGTGTCCTTGGGCAAGACACTGAACCCCAAGTTGCTCCCAATGGAAGGCTAGCGCCTTGCATGTCAGCTCTGCCATCATTGGCGTGTGTGTGTGTGTGTGTGTGTGTGTGTGTGTGTGTGTGTGTGTGTGTGTGTGTGTGTGTGTGTGTGTGTGTGTGTGTGTGTGTGTGTGTGAATGGGACGCAGTGTAAAGCGCTTTGAATACCGCTAAGGTTAAAAAAGCGCTATATAAGTGGCAACCATTTACCATCCAAGTAGTAAAAGCCAACTAAGACTTTGCAAAATGTTCGGAAAATGTTAATAAAGCATTATATTGTTACATATTGTTTGGTTTTCTTTCCTAATAAGGAAACAAGTGCAATTTGACGGGAAAAGAAGTCAAATTTCAGCACTTTCAAAATCTGCGATTAATCACGATTTGACATTTTTATCGACTGACAGCACTAATACAATTATTAAGGACAAAAACTTTCATGAAAACATTCTTTAAAGGGACATTTCACCCAAAAATGAAAATTCTCTCATCATTTACTCACCCTCATGCCATCCCGGATGTGATGACTTTCTTTCTTCTGCTGAACACACATGAGATTTTTAGAAGCATATTTCAGCTCTGGAGGTCCATATAATGCAAGTGAATGTTGGCAAGATCTTTGAATCTCCAAAAAGCACATAAAGTCAGCATAAATGTAATTTAAACGACTCAATTGGTTTAATCCATGTCTTCAGAAGCGCTATGATAGGTGTGGGTGACAAACAGATCAATATTTAAGTCCTTTTTTACTATAAATTAACGTCCCTGCCCAGTAGGTGGTGATATGCACAAATAATGTGAAGAACAAAAGAAGAAGAATGTGAAAGTGAAAGTGGAGATTTATATTAAATAAGGACTTAAATGTTGACCTGTTTCATGTCATATCACTTCTGAAGATATACAAACACTGGGTTAATTTTATGCTGCATTTATGTGCTTTTTGGAGCTTTAAAGATCTGGCTAACATTCACTTGCATCGTATGGACCTACAGAGCCGAGACTATCCCTTTAATGTTCCCGCTAGAAGATGCAGTCCCGGACATAATTTTCAATTCATTTTATAATTACACTAGCTTGCTAATAACCCAATACATACTGTAAGCTGATTCACAGTTGAATCAGTGAATATACCAACAGATATCAATACACCTAATCAATCTAACCCTATATGATCTATATTGGTGATTTACAGTATGTTTGCCATTTAAAATGGACAGCATTGGCTTCACATTTTCCTGTCCTATTGCAGCCCAGCACGATCTGCAGCTGTAATTCACAACTACATGAACTGAAATGTTGACAGAAGCACTCCAACACACACACACACACACACACACACACACACACACACTGCTAGGCTTAGCCAGCTGCTACCTTCCCACCGATAAACCACATTGTGTGGTTACTTCACCACATCCTACATCTCACAGCACTCACACACACCAAAAGTCACAACGTATTTATTTTTAAGTACTACTGGAGGAAAAAGAAACACAAATGAGATCTTGTTAATGTCTGAATGATATCCTCTAGACAGAAATTAGATTAAAAGAAGAGCAAATGCTTCAGTCTCAGTAATGTCTCTCCTCTAGAGCTCCTCTCTCTCCATCTTAAAAATGGTGCCAAGACACCAAAATCTGCAATCAAAAGTCAAAAATGCAAAATCAAATGATCAAATAATCAGAGCTAATCATATTAGTTTTATAGCTCTTTACTGTATACTGTATGTATATATGTTAAGCATCTTAATGTAAACAGAGATTGGGGCAATCCCGCGAGTGACAGATTGTGTTAAGTGACAATAATTACATTTCAGAAGCATCCGTTAATCATCTACTTCCTCTTTAACATTAATGGACTGGAGTATCTGTTCAGCGTTCAGCACGTGTACCAAATGTTGTGTGTGTTTACATTATATTTACCCCACAGCTGCTGCCCGCATTATCAGCTGTATTGTAAAGACATATAAAGAACATTACTTTCATTTTTTTTTAAAGCTGAATACAATCATCAACATTTTATAATTTATGTCACCCCTGTGTTGTTATAGCCCTATATGACTTCCTCTCTTTTTCTGAACACAAAGGGAGATATTGTGTATAAATGTTGTGTTCTGTGATGTCACAATGGCAGTTTATGGTGACCAACTCTTCAAGATTCCAAAGGACACAAAAGTATCATTCAGAAGTCTAATTAATTATTCATGAGACTCATGATAGTTATGAAAGTATACGATAAGATTTGGTGAGAAACAAACTGAAATCTAATGTATCATTTAGTGTAAATGTTCACTGACCGTTCATGAGAGTGCACGAGAGCAACAGTTCACGCAGCCCCCTCGCGACATTGGGGCGTTCAAGCGAAAACTCGTTTTGTTTATCTAAAAACAGGTCCTCCACAGTGAACACAACACAGATGCACACAAACCAGAGAACAGAACTTTCTAAACATGTCTGAAGAGTTTGTAGATGAAGAATTGATGCATTTCTGTGTCCAGCCTTTTGTTTTTGCGGAGTACTCGGAAATCAAACAGAAACATAGAGGAGGCAACAGGACGCCACAGGCACTCCGTGCCCTAGCCTGACAGCTAACAACACGCGATAAAAGGTATATTTTCTATGGTAATCAGAGTTTAAGTCCTAACCAGCAGTGACGAGTGACGGTACATTCTATCGATTGCTTGTTTTCTATTTTCGGCATCGTGCGGGTAACTCAGTCCACTGTGAACTGGCACCAGACCAAAACCGTTCAAAAAAGGCTGGGCATAGAAATGCATCAATTCTTCGACTACAAACTCTTCAGACATGTTTAGTAAGTTCTGTTCTCTGGTTTGTGTGCATCTGTGTTGTGTGTCACTATCGCTGCGGAGGACCTGTTTTTAGAGAAACAAAACGAGTTTTCGCTTGAACGCCCCAATGTCGTGAGGAGGCTGCGTGAACTGTTGCTCTCGTGCACTCTCATGAACGGTCAGTGAACATTTACACTCAATAATACATTCGCTATTCGGTTTGTTTCTCACCAAATCTTATTGTATACTTTCATAACAAATCATGAATAATTAATTAGACTTCTGAATTATACTTTTGTGACCTTTGGAATCAGCAGATGTTGTATTGATATCACCAAACAGAAACTTTTAACATATCAAATAATCAATAATAAGTTTCTTGGAAAGGACAAGTTATACTCATGGAAAGCAGTGACATGAATGATAATGCTGGCAGTTTTGGATTCAGTTTTCTTTTAAATAAAATTTCAGAAAGAAGATTTATGAAAGCATTTGCCATGGCAGTCAAAGTGATGGATGACAGCATAATCACTGAGGAGAAAAATAACAAATGAGTCGATTTAACCAGTAGTTGGTCTGTTCTCGTTTTCAGGTTAAACACATTCAGTGAAATGCTTAAAAACATTAGTCGCCTATAAAAGTGGACTTTTACTTAAGTGTTTTCCACAGGACAGTGTTATTGATGAGAGGTCGCGCTTTCACATCACTCAGTCTCAAATTAGTCTCTGATGTTTCTCCTAAATTTCCTTCATTGTTGACATGAAGATTATAGAGCTATACATTAATCTGCAGATGCTCTGCATTTAACCTCATTGCTGAAGAGAAACAACTGAGATATAAGAGACTCATTGGTGATGTTTCTTTCAGATGGGTGCAAGTGTTATCTGGAGATCCTGAATAATACTGAAACCCACCGTGGAGGTTTTGAGAGCGACGGAAGAGCTAAAGACGGCACAACACGGCGCAACTTTCTTCCGTGGCTTAATGGGTTCTATACATCACAATCCACTGTATATACAGTATTCCACTGGGTCACACACACACACCGGCCTCCCCCTCGCTGTCTGACAGCGCTCCATCAAACCCGGGTCGGCCTCTCGCTCTTTGTTTCCATAGAAACACCAGTCTGTGGAAAAGTACAAGGGAAAAGATGCAGTACAAAAAACTATGACAAACAGGAAACAATAGTCGATGGACTCGTCATATTTTTAGCGGAAGACACGGTGACACAAGTTACGCATTTAGTTGCGAATTTACTCTAACGATTACTTATAAACCTTTAAAGACAGCCATACATTGAGCTCTGAGGTTTATCATCAGTAGTATATGCTTCTGTTGAAGCTATCAGTCTGCTTATATAATATATATATAAAATATTTAATTCCTGGTAAAGAACTACACTACCCATGATCCTCATGGGGAAAACCCACCAATCAGAGAATCACTGCAAAAACACAGCAGCAAAAGAGCTCTGCAGTGACCGCCCACTCCCATGATGCACTTCTTCAAACGAGGAATGTTGGACACTTCATGCCGTATGTAACAGAAGGGGCGGAGTTAACTGGCTGCGTTGCTGGTCTGGCCAAACAATTGTAAATAATGGAGAATGTGGCAACTAGCGAAACTTCAGTGGAGACAGCACCTTACAAATGTGAGTTGCATGCTTTACCTTCATCACCCCACGCTGTGTGAACATGGACATTGTTTGAGATACAACAAGTGTTGAACTGAGGTTGGCTAACATGCTAAAGATAGCGGTATCACATCGTATGCATTTGAAACGTCACTTCAGCCAGCGAATGCTTCCGTGTCGTAAAAAAAACATCACGCCTTAAATGCTGTCAATTGAATTTAACTTGTTTTGAACCCGGAATATTCCTTTAACGTACTGCATGCTGAGTGTCTGAGACCGTCAAGCCATGCATCTTATCACGTGGCTTGTTGAGCACGTTACCATGGAGACGTAGCGCGTGTGGAGGCTTCACGCTATTCTCTGCGGCATCCACGCACAACTTACCACACGCCCCACCGAGAGCGAGAACCACATTATAGCGACCATGAGGAGGTTACCCCATGTGACTCTACCCTCCCTAGCAACCGGGCCAATTTGGTTGCTTAGGAGACCTGGCTGGAGTCACTCAGCATGCAGTACGTTAAAGGAATATTCCGGGTTCAAAACAAGTTAAGTTCAATTGACAGCATTTAAGGGATGATGTTGATTACCGCGAAAATGTTTTTTGACTCGTCCCTACTTTTCTTTAAAAAAAGCAAAAATCGGACTGGGTAGCTCAGTGGTAAAGGTGCTGGCTAGCGTCCCTGGAGTTCGCTGAGTGACTCCAGTCAGGTCTCCTAAGCAACCAAATTGGCCCGGTTGCTAGGGAGGGTAGAGTCACATGGGGTAACCTCCTCGTGGTCGCTATAATGTGGTTTGTTCTTGGTGGGGCGTGTGGTGAGTTGAGCGTGGATGCCACCCTGGATGGCGTGACGCCTCCACACGTGCTATGTCTCCGTGGCAACGTGATAAGATGCGCGGATTGACGGTCTCAGACGCAGAGGCAGCTGGGATTCGTCCCCCTTGCCATGATGATGTAATTATTTAGCTTCAAATCAAGTTTGTAATGTTGTGATTAACCGTGAAGCTGGTTGGTTTGGTTTCAATGCCTAGAACTCTTTTATCAAGGATTTTGTGAAATCCCTATGGAAAAAATGTATGGGAAAAACGCCACAAATGATCTCAAATCAGTCACATATGATGTACCATTTCAGTTAGAATGCTGCCTCAGAAGGTATCTCCCTATGTAGACAGCAAGGCAGACCACCAGGGTTTTGGAATGGAGCTACTAAAGAGTACGAGTGAGGAAATAAACTAGGTGAAAGGTAGTCAAGTAGTTTATTGCCAGTGGTGACGGGACGGTCTCTGCTCAGATGTGGCGCCGCAGCTTGTGCTGTGAAGAGCCACAAATCTCCTCTCGGCTCAGCACGTCTCACAGCAGGTGCTGGCCAGCATGTGTGTGTGAACTTCACTGGCAGATAGCTGTTATAAAGACACACTCGCTCCCAGGACAGTGTGATACTGAGAGTTCATGATCATCATCCTGTGTCTCAGTAGATCTCTGTCCAGATCACATGTGTTCAGTGTCACGTGTCTGTCGGCTCTCTGCTGTGGCCGGACGTTTGGCTCAAGTGTTGTGTGAATGATTTAATTGTCTTTACGAGTATGAGAAGAGACTCTGTGTGTGTGTGTGTGTGTGTGTGTGTGTGTGTGTGTGTGTGTGTGTGTGTGTGTGTGTGTAGAGCCTGTGTGTGTTAGAGTGCGTGTGTGTGTGAGTATTAGTGTGTGTGTGTTAGAGTGTGTGTGTGTGTGTGTGTGTGAGTGTTAGAGTGTGTGTGTGTGTGTTACAGTGCGTGTGTGTTAGAGTGCGTGTGTGTGTGAGTGTTAGTGTGTGTGTATGTGTGATAGAGTGTGTGTGTGTGTGTTAGAGTGTGTGTGGCGTGTATTTATCACTTTGTGGGGACCAAATGTCCCATATGGATAGTAAAACCGAAATTTTTGACCTTGTGGGGACATTTGTGGTCCCATGAGGAAAACAGCTTATAAATCATACTAAATTATGTTTTTGAAAATGTAAAAATGCAGAAAGTTTTCTGTGAGGGTTAGGTTTAGGGGTAGGGTTAGGTTTAGGGGATAGAATATAAAGTTTGTACAGTATAAAAACCATTATGTCTATGGAAATTCCCCATAAAACATGGAAACACAACATGTGTGTTAGAGTGTGTGTGTGTGTGTGTGTGTGTGTTAGAGTGCGTGTGTGTGTGTGTTTGTGTGTGTGTTAGAGTGCGTGTGTGTGTTAGAGTGCGTGTGTGTGTGTTAGAGTGTGTGTGTTAGAGTGTGTGTGTGTGTGTGTGAGTGCGTGCGTGTGTGTGTTAGAGTGTGTGTGTGTGTGTGTGTGTGTGTGTGTGTGTGTTAGAGTGTGTGTGTTAGAGTGCGTGTGTGTGTTAGAGTGTGTGTGTGTGTGTGTGTTAGAGTGTGTGTGTTAGAGTGCGTGTGTGTGTGTGTGTGTGTGTGTTTGCAGCTGGAACTGATGGTGTTTTTAGAGGGCTCTTGTTTAAGCCTAATGACCTCTTCTCCTCTAATCTCCCAGCATGCACCAGGACACCACCCTCCCTGCCCCTCTAATCCACTTCCTCCTCTTTGATCAGCATGTGCCGCGGTTTCTCAAAGAGTTTTCAGCTGGCAGATAACCGTCCAAGGCAGCTCTGCCAATTTACTGTACACT
Source organism: Xyrauchen texanus (assembly GCF_025860055.1). Lineage (NCBI taxonomy): Eukaryota > Metazoa > Chordata > Actinopteri > Cypriniformes > Catostomidae > Xyrauchen > Xyrauchen texanus. The sequence continues at coordinate 26,344,218 of NC_068320.1, read as the reverse complement.
GTGACTTTATCTACTGTAAACAAATGGAGAATTCACACTCTTACCATTTTTTTTTTCTTAACTAACAACGTCCATCAGTGTACGTCAATGTATCACGGAAGATTTATGTCATTTCCAGCACAACTCAAATTCTGTATTGTGTTTAATAGAAATGACATTTAACGTTTTTGATATAAAATGTCCAACTACATTGTCTTGCCAAGGCTAATATCATTATTTTATGTATTATACACAATTCAATCATTTTCTCCCCAATTTGGAGTCCTCGTGGTGGCGTAGTGACTCGCCTCAATCCGGGTGGTGGAGGACGAATCCCAGTTGCCTCCACGTCTGAGACCGTCAATCCATGCATCTTATCATGTGGCTTGTTGAGCGTGTTACTGTGGAGACGTAGCGCGTATGGAGGCTTCACGCTATTCTCCGCGGCATCCACGCACAATTTACCACGCCCCCCACCTAGAGAGAGAACCACATTACAGTGACCACGAGGAGGTTACCCCATGTGACTCTACCCTCCCTAGCAACCGGCCCAATTTGGTTGCTAAGGAGACCTGGCTGGAGTCACTCAGCACACCCTGGACACTCTCACACATACAGGGCAATTTAGAGTCTCCAATTCACTTAATCTGCATGTTTTTGGACTTGTTAAGTAAACCGGAGCACCCGGAGGAAACCCACACAAACACGGGGAGAACATGCACACAACTCCACACAGAAAGGATCTAGTTGAGCCGGGACCTTCTTGCTGTGAGGCGAAAGTCTGGGTCTGGGACACAAACAAAAAGGCATTTGAAAAGTGCCAAAAATAAATGATGAAGGTCCGGTAAAACATTTCCAATTCAGTTTTAATGAGACCTTCATATAACAAAAAGAACAACGTTGAAATCTGTTACTACAGATATAGATAGCACGCTACACTAAAAACAAACAGTGAGTCCGCCAAAAGTTGCTTCTACAGAATATGAGGTTTATGAGCATTTCTCACCCCATATCTGCTCATCTCTGACTTAGCGCTAAAACAAACAGCACTTGAGGCTTCTGTTTATGACCGAGCAGATGATCAGAGGTCATGTGACCCTCAACAAAAACCACAAGATTCCTCTTGACGATCGAATTAGGACGCTTCACGTGTCTAAAGGAACAGCTCAACCAAAAATAACGATTATTGAAGAAAGTGTTACGGGAGTAAATAACGACAGACTGTCCCTTTAATTCTTGTGGTTCTTGCCACACCCATTTTTCTAAACTATCATTGCGGTGAATGCTGTTGTGCTTTATAAATACACACATGGGATGAGTGGACGTATCCGTCATCTAAGGCCAGAGAGGGACTATGCAAATAAAAGAACAATTAGCATTGCCCGAGGCCAGTATTCTTTCAAAGGTGACGGTTGTGAGTGGGAGACTATGGCAGAGGAAAGGGTGCGTCCATTCCATTGAGTTTACACACCCCTTATTCAAAACACTAGTAGACTCGTATATGAATAACCGTTCAACCCCGGCTGAGTCATGACCGCAGCACTGAACACAAAGATCTCACTTTGTCAACCCCCCTCACATCTAATGTCCACCAACACAGACAACACGTTGAATTTAGCAACTTAAAATGAACTTCATTGAAGTTTCACATGATCCATTTGCATTGAGACCAATTAAGTAATGTCGTTGGCCATGACCACATGCAAATGTGATGTCAGTTTCCCAGCATGCACACTGTATATGAATGTCATGATATTTGTTTTATGTTGCTGTATTCGCGCTTGTGTTTGGTGCCCCTTTGAGTTTGGTGTCTATTTCCAAAAATATGATTGTTGAGTGATACAGTTTAAGCACGCTTGGTTGGATAGCTGGAATTAAAACTCATCGGCGAGATGTCATTGTCTATTTCTGAGACGACAACCTCACAGGTCATTACACTTAAAACACCAAATGTTTGACAACTCCCCCAAACCCCCCCGAAATAAAACAGAAGTGGTAAAAATAAAGTCGCTCCAATGTAATGATTCAAAACGCCATTTTTTTGGCGAACAGTCTCTTAAAGGTGCTGTAAGCGATTGTTTTCATGGAAAAGTATGACAAAAAAATGTCCTACTCCCCAATTTGGAACGCACAATTCCCAATTCGCTCCAAGTCCTCGTGGTGGTGTAGTGACTCGCCTCAATCCGGGTGCCGGGGGACGAATCTCAGTTGCCTCCACGTCTGAGACCGTCAATCCGCGCATCTTATCACGTGGCTTGTTGAGCGCGTTACCGCGGAGACGTAGCGCGTGTGGAGGCTTCACGCTATTCTCCGCGGCATCTACGCGCAACTCACCACGCGCAACTCACCACGCGCCCCACCGAGAGCGAGAACCACATTATAGCGACCATGAGGAGGTTACCCCATGTGACTCTACCCTCCCTAGCAACCGGGGTGGATTACCGACCAGTGCCCAGGGGCCCTTGACTACCCGGAGGAGCGCTGGGCTTTAAGGTTGCGTGATCCAGTTTGGCGATCCCACCGCTCGAAAACCCATCGACAATGAAAACGAAACACCCCCCACCCCCGCTCAACAACTTCTGGAGGGGGCCCTTGGAGATAATTGGCCCCGGGGCATTTGCAAGTCATTATCCGTCCCTCCCTAGCAACCAGGCCAATTTGGTTGCTTAGGAGACCTGGCTGGAGTCACTCAGCACGCCCTGGATTCGACATTTTGCTCGTTCTCACAGTGTTGTATTTGAAGTTTGTCAGTTGAGGGTGCGAATGTGCCAATATTGAATTTGACAGCCACAGGAACAAGCAGTCAAAACGTTTAACCCTTTACTGACAGACCAGAGCCTCCTGAACTGAGAATAATTGAATAATGCATAGCCATATAGAAGCAAATATAAAAGACACAAGGTTTTGACGTGACCTTCATTTAACAAAAAAGAAGCAGCTGAAATCATTTAGTTTTATTTGAAAACCAAATCCTGCGAGTTCAAATGTAAAGAAACACCCGCCAAGCAGCTCCCAACGATTTGTTTTGTCCCAACTGTTATTCAAATCAGTTCTGTGATACGAGAGAGAGACCTCGTCTGATTTAAATGTCAAAAGATCATTTGAATGAGTGTGTTTGGGAGTCCTCGCTGCCATACGTTAATGTTCAGCGCTCCAAGTCTGTTGGGTGTGAATTGGCTTTTGTTGGCCTGTGCGACCAATAACGTCCTGTGTGCTTATTTGATTATTTCAGTCTGAAAGAATGGACAGATGAGACAATCATTTCTGATAGCTGTGCATGTTTCGTTTGGGAGGAGACAGAGATGTGGCCTGTTCCCGAGCGCTCAAGGCAACGTCTGCTCTTATCAGTGACCTTCAGTAGTTTGCTGTGAAATATGGAGAACGCCACTAGAAATAAACAGAATCAGAAGTAACACCTGGACTGTGTGGGTGTGTGAAAACACTGATATTGAACACACACACACACACACTCACTCTCTGTACAAAGGAAGCGCTTAATCTCAGTTTTGCTGATAACTGCAGAAACAAAAGTACGGGAAACAAATACTTGTTTGACTTCTTTTATGGTGACTCAACTGTGTGTGCAAAATAAATCCACCAAACTTCAAGAAAGTAAATGAAGGACTTTAAATTTGAACTGCATGAGAACCAGTGAGTGAGTGTGTGTGTGTGAGAGAGTGTGAGCGTGTATTTATCACTTTGTGGGGACCAAATGTCCCCATAAGGATAGTAAAACCCGAAATTTTTGACCTTGTGGGGACATTTTGTCGGTCCCCATGAGGAAAACAACTTATAAATCATACTAAATTATGTTTTTTGAAAATGTAAAAATGCAGAAAGTTTTCTGTGAGGGTTAGGTTTAGGGGTAGGGTTAGGGTTAGGGGATAGAATATAAAGTTTGTACAGTATAAAAACCATTATGTCTATGGAAAGTCCCCATAAAACATGGAAACACAACGTGTGTGTGTGTGTGTGTGTGTGTGTGTGTGTGTGTGAGTGAGTGAGTGAGTGAGTGAGTGAGTGAGTGTGTGTGAGTGAGTGTATGTGTGTATGTGTGAGTGAGTGAGTGAATGAGTGAGTGAGTGTGTGTGAGTGTGTGTGTGTGAGTGAGTGAATGAGTGAGTGTGTGTGTGTGAGTGAGTGAATGAGTGAGTGTGAGTGAGTGAGTGTGTGAGTGAGTGAGTGAGTGTGTGTGTATGTGTGTGTGAGTGAGTGAGTGAGTGAGTGAGTGAGTGAGTGAGTGAATGAGTGAGTGTGTGTGTGTGTGTGTGTGAGTGAATGAGTGAGTGAGTGTGAGTGAGTGTGTGAGTGAGAGTGAGTGTGTGAGTGAGTGAATGAGTGAGTGTGTGTGTGAGTGAGTGAATGAGTGAGTGAGAGTGAGTGTGAGTGAGTGAATGAGTGAGTGTGTGTGAGTGAGTGTGTGAGGAAGTGAATGAGTGAGTGTGTGTGTGTGAGTGAATGAGTGTGTGAGTGAATGAGTGAGTGAGTGTGAGTGAGTGAGTGTGAGTGAGTGTGTGAGTGAGTGAGAGTGAGTGTGTGAATGAGTGAGTGAGTGTGTGTGTGAGTGAATGAGTGAGTGTGTGTGAGTGAGTGTGTGAGTGTATGTGAGTATGTGTGAGTGTGTGTGTGTGAGTGAGTGAGTGTGAGTGAGTGTATGTGAGTATGTGTGAGTGTGTGAGTGAATGAGTGAGTGTGAGTGAGTGAATGAGTGAGTGAGTGTGTGAGTGAATGAGTGAGTGTGTGTGTGAGTGAATGAGTGAGTGTGTGTGTGAGTGAATGAGTGAGTGTGAGTGAGTGAGTGAATGAGTGAGTGTGTGAGTGAATGAGTGAGTGAGTGTGTGTGTGTGAGTGAATGAGTGAGTGAGTGTGTGTGTGAGTGAATGAGTGTGAGTGAGTGAGTGAGTGTGAGTGAATGAGTGAGTGTGTGTGAGTGAGTGAATGAGTGAGTGTGAGTGAGTGAATGAGTGAGTGTGTGAGTGAATGAGTGTGAGTGAGTGTGTGAGTGAATGAGTGAGTGAGTGAGTGTGTGTGTGAGTGTGTGTGTGAGTGAATGAGTGTGAGTGAGTGTGTGTGAGTGAGTGAGTGAATGAGTGAGTGTGAGTGAGTGAATGAGTGAGTGTGTGAGTGAATGAGTGTGAGTGAATGAGTGAGTGTGTGTGAGTGAATGAGTGAGTGTGTGTGAGTGAATGAGTGAGTGTGTGAGTGAATGAGTGTGAGTGAGTGTGTGAGTGAATGAGTGAGTGAGTGAGTGTGTGAGTGTGTGTGTGAGTGAATGAGTGTGAGTGAATGAGTGAGTGAGTGTGTGTGAGTGAGTGAATGAGTGAGTGTGTGAGTGAATGAGTGAGTGAGTGTGTGTGTGAGTGAATGAGTGAGTGAGTGTGTGTGTGTGAGTGAATGAGTGTGAGTGAGTGTGTGAGTGTATGTGAGTATGTGTGAGTGAGTGTGTGTGTGTGTGAGCGTGTGTGTGTGTGTGTGTGTTATATTCATATACATACTGTAAATATGTATTCAACCTTTTTTGTATCAAATTATATGAGCTCTGTTATCCACATTCATCGTATAGCTCAAACTCTTATTGTATGTCAGAAACTGAGATCAATCTGAGAGAAGTCTTTCAGCAATAAAATCCTCCTTTCTTTTCTCGTTCCGAAACATCAATAACAGAGCCGTATTTCTACATTCACTCACTGATGTAAACGAGCATGATGTGTCTCATTCTGGTCACTTACACACACAGCCACCAACGCTTGATATGGGCAAGGTGACATTCCCTATCTAATCTGACTTCCTGTCTGTGGTTTGAGGAGCCGCAGCAGCTGTGCTAATGAAGACTGGTGTGACTGACTCCGGCGGGCTGGAACAGGTGCAGACTGGGGAAGAGAGAAAGAGAGAGAAAGGGCCCTCTGTTCTCTCAGGATCATTCACCCATAACAGACTCAAAGGCTGGAAACACGGCCAAGTCAAGTTTTAGGACACGGAAGATTTAAAGCAATAGCTCACCCAAAAATGAAAATGGTGTTATTTACTCACCCTCATGTCATTCCAAACCTGTATGACATTCTCTCTCCTGTAGAACACGAACACATTGGCGAATAATGTGTTATATAATGCAATATTCTGGGTCTACTTACACCAAAAGTGAAATGTCCACTGTGGGGCGCTAAAAGCGAGTACGCTCCGAAAGAGACGAGGTTTAGATTAAACCTAAACATTTTGTGGTACTCCTATGACGCTTTCAACTCACGTGCCGACTCGCGCTCTTCAGGGCAGAGCTCTTCAAACGGCCAAGCAACCGCGGCATTTGGGTTATGGAAACGGGTCAAAATACACCTTTTCCGGAAGCTGATCCTGCCAATTCTCCCATACGGGTCAGAAACATGGACTCTACTGAAGCAAGACCTAAACAAGCTCGAGATCTTCCAAATGCGATGCCTGCGCCCAGGGACGGATTATGACTTGCAAAGGCCCTGGCACCAATTATCTCCAAGGGCCCCACTCCACCCAAAAGTCGTTGGTAGTCAAGGGTCCCTAGGCACTGGCCCCATTGGCCCGGTCGGTAATCCATCCCTGCCTGCGGCAGATCATTAGTATCTCCCTCCGCGACCGCATCCGAAATGAATCCATCCGAATAAGATGCGACCGCCAGCCAACGGTCGAGGAAGCAATCCAACTAAGAAGACTAAGGCGGTTCGGGCACATCTGCAGAATGGGCATCACCAGGACACCGTACCAGCTTCTCTGGTGAAATCGTCCAACGGAGTGGAAAGTTCAAAGAAGACAAAGTCAAAAGAAATTGAAGAAGACGTGAAAAAATGGCGATCCACCCTCTGTGACGCCAACGCCCTTGCCATGGATCTAAAAGCATGGGAAAGCATTCTGAGCAAAGGCCGAAAACCAGCGGGTACATTTCCTGAAGAAAATATGATTGGTGCTTGCCGTGGCAAAACTCGTCAAATAGAATTTTCTAACTTGTTGCTAAGCACTAAAATAATGGTCATAGAATGTTGCTAGCATGTGTTTTTCATGATGGTGGCATGTAGGTGTTATGTTTGTGTTAGCATGATGCTAGCACGTTTTTAGCATGTTTTAGCACTTGGTTAGGCGATGTTAATATGTGTTAACATTATGCAAGCACGTTTTTAGCATGTTTAAGCACTAGGTTAGGCGATGCTAACATATGTTAGCATTATGCTAGCACATTTTTAACATGTTTTAACACTTGGTTAGGTGATGCTAGCATGTGTTAACAAGATGCTAGCACGTTTTTAGCATGTTTAAGCACTAGGTTAGGTGATGCTAACATGTGTTAGCATGATGCTAGCATGTTTTTAACATGTTTTAGCACTTGGTTAGGTGATGCTAACATGTGTTAGCATTATGCTAGCATGTTTTTAACATGTTTTAGCACTTGGTTAGGTGATGCTAACATGTGTTAGCATTATGCTAGCACGTTTTTAGCATGTTTTAACACTTCGCTAGGCGATGCTAACATGTGTACAGTAGCGTATGGACTCCGGAGGATTTCAGAAGACTTGCACGCTAATCATATGGACTATTTTTTTTGGTCATTTTTGGAACTCGACAGCCCCAGTCACCATTAACATTCAGTGTATGGAAAAGAGTAGCTCAGACATTTCATGTGTAACCACGGAAGACAAAAAAACCATATGGATTTGGAGCAACATGAGGTTGAGTACATAATGACAAAATTGTTGGGTGAACTATTTTGATCTGTTTTAAATGCACGCTTCATCCTCAGTAGTTGCATAGTTTTCACTAACCACCTCAGGTTTTTTGGTTGTTCATTTGTTGTTTTTTTGCTAACAAGTTAACTTACAACACACACTGTACTGTTCACCGACTATGTGTCTCATCTGACTAGCAGCTGACTTCCAACAAACACAGGAAGTGAACATAGCTGATGTGTCTTTGTCAGCTCTTTCATCAGACATAAAGTTAATAATCAATATCCTTTCACATCACTCTTTGGCAAATCTCTAACCAGCTCCCCAGCTGACTTCATTTGGTTAATGGGATAATCATTATCATCAGCTGACGCTCCTGAGGGTCGTCGTAAGAAGCAGTTTGGACAGAAAAAATATCAGGAGCATAAACCGAATTATTGCTCCGTTCCAAACCCTACTAAGACACCTATGTAGACAGTAGGCAACAAAGCATTTGAGAGCAACTCGATTTATAAACAGAGCTTTTTGGTGGGTGGTGTAGTGAGCTAAAGCACTGAACTGGTAATCAGAAGGTTGCTGGTTTGACCCCACAGCCACCACCATTGTGTCCTTGAGCAAGGCACTTAACTCCAGGTTGCTCCGAGGGGATTGTCCCTGTAATAAGGGCTCTGTAAGTCGCTTTGGATAAAAATGTCCTACGCCCCCCCTGCAAATATCACTGAAATAAGTGTTGTGAGATATCTCAGCGAGTCTGTAAACAGTAAACAAAAATGTGCCGCTAACGCTTTCTACCGGTCAATCATTTTGCATGTTCTCATTATATTGTAGTTGCAGCGAATTATTGAGGTTTAATGCCATTTTTATGCTGTTTATGTTGTTCATAACAGCTGTCAGTAGAGGGCGCTGTTTTGCTGCTGTTGCTTTTGACAACCGTTCCTGCTCGATATCGTCCCAATTAAGCTCATTTGGGATATTTGGAGTGCTGGGTTTTGGAAAGGGGATGTGGCTAATCCAACTAAATCACTTACAGTACCTTTCAAACGTAGGAATATTATCGCTGGATAAAGAAACCTAAATCGATTGACTCAGTAAGATTTTTGCTCAGTATTCGCATGTAAACACAATGTGCGTGTTGTGCGCATGACTGTTTACATCCTGCTGTCAAAAGCAGAGAATAATCGGATTATTTAAAGTATTATGTAAATGCAGTTTTATGCATTGTCCATTTTTTTTAGTAAGGTAGTTTTGGTAGTTATCAGCGTATTGGTGTGCATGAAAACACTCATTGTTTTGATTTGTTTTTTGTTTCTTTGTTACTGTGTTATTCCCAATTTGTCCTAGCAGGCAGCAACATATCGTCCCGGGATTTTATATAGCAACTGACCCAAAAGTTGAGCAGGGGGGGTGTTCGCTGTTCTTTTCTGCATATCACGGCGGCATTTTGTGGTCCATTCTGCATAACGCGCTGGCTCGTTTTAGCTTATTGTGGCCCATTCGGGCGTTCGCAGCCTACTGACCGGCCCGCTCGGTTCTCCCGATAGTCAATCCGCCCCTAATCAGCCCCAAAGTGCGTCGGCCCACCAGGAAAATGGCTGGTATGCCAGATTACCAGTCCAGCCGTGCATAGAAGGAATGTTACTGTTAATTGTATTACAAACTCACCTACATTTACACACTTATTTCAAAATGATCAACTTGTGCTGTAGGTCACCTGAAAGCAGGGCTGGACTGATAGTCTGGCATACTGGGCATTTCCCCGGTGGGCCGACGGACTTTGGAGCCAATCATGGTCAGACTGGCCATCGGGAGAACCGAGCGGGGCGATGGGTCGGCCGCGAAACAGGCCGAAGCGGCCACGATAAGCAAAAATGAGCCGCCGTGTTATGCAGAGCGGACCACAAAATGCCGCTGCGATATGCAGAAAAGGACAGCGAACACACCCCCACGCTCCACAACTTTTGGCTCAACCCGCCCCTTTTTTAGGGGAGGGGAGGCAGTTGCTATGTAAATTCCCAGGACGATTTCTCTTCCCAGTCCAGCCCTGCCTGATAGTTTGTTGGACTTTGGGCTCGGAGACCACGCCTCGAAACGAAAGTGAAGCGAAAGTGTCATGAAGCGACGCGAAATGACGTGGTTGCTTTAGTAAATGTGCTTTTTAAGCACTATCGTTTAGGTTTAGGTGTTGGTTTAGGTTAAGGATGTTAGGGTTGGGGGGGGGTACGTATCACTCATTATAACATCCGTCTAATATTCACCTTAAAAAACATGTCTGATTACATCATTACACCTTTGGCGCCCCCTGCTGGACATTTCACTGGGAAATGCAGCCAAACTTGTAATAAAAGCACGTAATTGTCACGTAAATTTCCCGAGATCAGACTGGATTTGTTTTGGTGTATCTGAACAGCACATCTGATTTTTATAAACATTTGTATGTGGCTTGAAATCCAATTTAACTTTGCTTGGTCAGATCGGATTTTAAGTGTCGTCGTGATGCATGATGTACGTGACATCATAAACAATGCACAGTCAGGTGTTGATACAGTCATGACTGTGGTAACCAGTGTAGATATCCAAGAAAATGTAAAAAGGCATCAATAAAAAAAGCCATAATAGCACCAAAATACCAAAATGCTGCGACTCCCGTTCTGCAGGAGTGTGACAAACGGATGTGGTTAGTAAACAACAGCAGCCCTGGAATACACCTTAAGTGACAGAGAAAAAGAGGTGTGTACAGCCATAAAAATAGATAATTGGGGTGTGTAACAGTGTGTGTGTGCAGTGGGCAGAGAATGAGTCAGTCTGCCATTTATACACACTCTTCCATAATGCACCGAGAGGCCTTTGAAAGAATCTCAGCCATGTGAAGTGTGATAGTCGCATCTGTCAACATGACTTCATATGTTTCTCCCATCCTGCCAGTGCATGACGGCACACTCTCTCTTATCAGATCACAAACTGTCACGTACTTGAGTGCTTAAAGGTACAGTACACCCACAAAATTACGATTCTCTCATGATTTACTCACTATCGTTCTATGGACCACAAAAGGAGAAATATTTTAAGAATTAGTACACATGGGGGTCTGGGGAGCTCAGCGAGTATTGACGCTGACTACCACACCTCGAGTTGCAAGTTCAAATCCAGGGTGTGCTGAGTGACTCTAGTCAGGCCTCCTTAGCAACCAAATTGGCCGGTTGCTAGGGAGGGTAGAGTCACATGGGGTAACCTCCTCGTGGTCGCTATAATGTGGTTCTCGCTCTCGATGGGTCGTTTGGTGAGTCGTGTGTGGATGCCGCGGAGAATAGCGTGAAGCCTCCACACATGCTACGTCTCCGCGGTAACGCACTCAATTAGTCACGTGATAAGATGCGCGGATTGACGGTCTCAGAAGCGGAGGGAACTGAGATTCGTCCTCCGTCACCGTATGACTTCAGAAGACTTGGAATAAAGCACAAAAAAAAAAGAAATTTCCACGGTTCCACTGGTTTGGCACATCATGGTTACAGAATTGTAATTTTTGGTTAGCAAAGGTCACGTGTATCAAGTAACACACACACACACTCACACATGCACACACACACACATGCACACACACTCACGCGCACACACTCACGCACACACACACACACACACGCACACACACACTCACTCACACACACTCACGCACACACACACATGCACACACACTCACACACACACACACTCACACACACTCACACTCACGCACACTCACGCACACACACACACACTCACACACACACACTCACTCACACTCCTCCATGTTGGTCTTGCATCAGATGCTCATTCTGATGTACTGTCTGGGTTTTAATTAAGTGATCCGCTTCTGTGGGTACGTTCCGACCCATTGATGTGTGTCCAGCACTTCGTCTCAGTGACATCTCTGACAGTGAGATATTATTCTAGGAAACGGCTTCTACTTTTAGCACAGGAAGATGTGTGAGACATGACACTCTGCAGAGGAAGACTGAAAGATAAGGGCCGAAACATACTATAAGCACGTACATAAATGTTCAAAGTTCTCATCTAGCCACCTGAATAAAGCCACATCCAGTTTAACGGCACTAACGCAAGAACACGTTAACCTCCCGAGACTCCAGCTCTTTCCCTTCTTGATTTATAACTAGTTATACCTAATAATAATAATTCTAGAGCAAATAGCTTTCCTAAAAATGTATGTCCACGTATGTGGACTGCAGGACTAAGCTATGACATATTTTATGTTTTTACTATTTGTATTTTTTTTATTATTATAGTTGTTTTGAGGAGTGTTGTTTATTCATGCTTTTGAGACATTACATCAGAAATTTGCATAATTTATGCAGATTCAAAGTAATGTCCAGCAGCATCCAATCACGGCCAACTATCTTAAAATAAAACAATACATTATTAATGGTGAATCTATGTACTGATGATCATCGTCCCATGTGTGTCAAACATGTTGAGTGATCCAAACATCATCTGCAGCCTGAAACTGAACCTTTGATCAGATTTTAGGAGTGAACGCACTTAACTGCATAGAGAGCTATAGGATGCTCCCTTGCTCCCTATTTAGTGAATGACTTAACCTCCAGTGTGCCGTCTGTCTGCACTGCTCTCAGAACAGTTATAGGAGAGCTATAGGATGCTCCCCTGACGCACTTACTATCGCATACTTGCGTAGTGTTTCAGGCCTATTACACAATTTGTTCTTCCAGTAGTATAAAATCTCTCAAAATCACTGAACCAAGAACAGACGCGGACGCAGGATTCATTTTAAATGGAATGTATATTTCAAAGTATGAAAGCGGCATTCACATCAGTTTAGGGAATAACACCGATCCATCAAAAACTAAATAAAAATCTTCGTTACACTAATAATTAAAAGCAAACAACAGCTCAATCGTACACAGGAACATTGGGGCATTTCTGACGAATAAACAAATTCCATGTTTGTTCTGTGCATGTAATATAGAACAATATATGGATCAATAAGTCAACGGATAATTGAACATTTCCGGCAAACCAAAATAAACCCAGAAAATGCATATTTTTGAAAAGTTGAATGGAGACAGGTCCTCATCACCCCCGTTTTCAGTCACATCAAATATGTCATCTGTCCCGACTAAGGTCCATATCCCTCCATAATTAAAATCTACAGACATTCATGCCCTTAACAGAGTATTATCATGTTGACAGGGCACAGATGCACCCAAAAAAATGACTTTATGATGATGACATTCTTTGGTTTGAACAAAAGAAATGTAGCACAGACAATGAAATATTGGTCAAACAATATGAGCATCCTTCTTAAAAACAGTTATGCAAATAAATAGAAAAATTCAAAAAGCAAAAGCTGACTTTGCGCCAGTTTCACCCCTAAAACAAAATGACACAAAATGCAAACTAAACATCCATCCAGCTCGAGGACGTTGAGTCACGGCCCAACATTCAGATACATAAATGAACGGATAAAAAAAAAAAAACATATGTACAAATAAATATATAACATTGCATGGCAGTGCATCTCCATCCATTGGCGTGCCACGTCGGCCATTGGAGATATCCTAAAGAGGGTCTGCATGGATACGGAGCAGCTCTGGGGGTCTGTGGATTTGAGAAGAGTCCGCAAAGATCCTCCAGGTGAATGTCCATTTAACCTGCGGACACAATACATGACACTGACACACAGCTTTCAGGGATCCCGCTGAGGTGGTCTCTAATCCCTGCACACACACACACACACACACACACACACACATGCATGGAAGGATTCGATGTGTGTCCCATCAGCATATCCGCTCTCCTTGAAGATATTGATTACATATCCAGGGCCACAAAATTGACAAATGGCACTTAAATGGGGAAAACGACGGTGGCACTTCTGTTACAGCAAGACAAATGATGACAAACAGAAGGCAACGCATAAGCGTATAGGGAAGACCGGGGCTAGTTGTCACGCTTTTAACTCCAGTGAATATTTCTCAGGGTTGAGTGATTTTCCATTGGGTATAAAAAGCTCTTTATTCAAGAGCTTTTACAAAAACATACAATAGTAAAAATCACAAACATGGCATTTCAAGACACTTTGGAACCAAGAAACATTTGCCCAACTAGACCTAAAGTCCCTGTGACAACTTGCCCCGCTCTCCCCATAGTCTTAAAGATGATATTCCTTGGGTGCTGGTAACTGAGCAATACTGTCTTTAAATGCATTAGCTGCATGCATCTTGTGCGCTCCGGGCGCGTAAAGGCGCACAAGGTGACACTAAATATCCCCAATCTGCTCTGGTGTAATGCATCCGTCACCTTTTCACATGCTCAGGCTTACCGACTCTCCGGTGTCCTATTGCGCGTTTCGGACCATCTTTTGCGCGGACACCACGAGCAGCTGCTGCTTCTGGCGGCTGGATTTGACCGCCAGGATGGCTTGTCGGTTCTTGTACTGGACCATCTGCAAAGTGATCTCCGCGTTCCAGCCCTCGTCCTGCGGGCACCTGAAGTCAATCTCCCGGCCCTCCGACATCACCACCGTGAAGTACACGTACTTGCCCTTCCTCTCGACGCAGTCCACGGTCTTCATGTTGGCGAAGTGGAGCTCCTTCACCTTGCAGCCGGTGTCGTGGTGGTGCTGATGGTGGTCGTGGTGTTGTTTGGGCGGGTGAAGCATCAGTCCGTCCTCGGTGAGCACGCAGCGCTTCTTCTTCCACAGCTGCAGCAGCCCGTCGCTGCGCTTCTCCAGCACGCCCTCCTTGAGCACCTTTACGCCGCCGGACTCGAGCATGGCCACGAATCAAGCCGAAACCACGCGCTGGTGATTGGGCTCGCGCATTCAATGTGTCTGTGAGGGGGCTGAGGGGGTGGATGCGTGTGTGTTACCAGGAGCGTGTGTGATGATCGGGGGGTTTTTGTTGCACGAGTGGACCGCCCACTGCATGACTGAGGCACGCGCGCTGAACTCAGCAACATCAGCACTCAACACGCGCGCGAGCGCGCACACGACCCCAAGCGCTGCCAACCTCGAGAGCATTTTTAAAAGTAATATGACATGCACATTTAAAAAATGACATAACTGAATATTAAATAAGATTATGATAGTTATGTGACCATGTTAAACACAAATATGTTAAATATGAAATAACCAATCATCAAAACAAGCAAATTATTGTACATATATAGTGTTGTTTACCATTAAATGGTAAGATTATACTTCTATTTATTTACAATATTTTACTGTAAAATTACATTTGTCTTGTACATTTTTTTTTACCATATATGTTAAGGTAACTGAAGTATTTTTACAACCTTTTAGTACACCGATACACACACACACACATATGTGTAATATATATATATATATATTAGGGCTGTCAATCGCATATACAAATATATACTGAGAAAGCCCCTCATATAACAACTCAATATATAATGATTATACATATATATCAATATATAATTATACAGTTATCATTAAATATATATATAAAAAAGATATTCAGACAATTAAAGTGAATTACATTCTTGTGGCAGAAGAGTTCATCATTGATAAGAACAATATAAAAAGCGGCTTTACATTGATCATATTACTGATCATAAGTCAATCATTGACACACAGTTCACAGCAAGCCATTACACAAGTGAATTTGTCAATAAGTTCATGATTTATTATGAGTGAATGTTTAAGAACCGTCAATCTACACCTGCGTCAGACGTCTCGGGTGCGTTGCGTCATAAACAAAATGTTTAGTTCACCGTTTCAAGTTAAATATAGTTTAATACTCAATCTTTAAACAAATCTTGAGATCTCTTAGTTCGAATTTGCGCTCCATCGAGTGTTTTGAAAGCAAGAAAGTAACAAATGTTTGTTGTTGCTGCTGAAGTGTTTCTTCACTGTGTAAACTGCGTGTTGCTCACACAGCTGAAGTTCCACTTACTGCCCTCTGGTGTAAACGGGTGGTACTACAAGCGTTTCTCAGGGATGTTCCTTATTACAGTCTGTGGGCATTGCGATTAATTGCGTAAATTTTTTTCTCACGTTATTTTTTGTAAAATTAATCGCACAGAATTAACGTGTCATATCGACAGCCCATATACACACACACACACACACATATATACACATATACACACACACATGTTGGTCTACCTATCATTATGAGTAATTTCCATAGACAATGATTTTTATACTGTACAAACTATAGATTCTAACCCCTAAACTCAACACAACCCCTAAACTAAACCCTCACAGAAAACGTTCTGCATTTTTACATTTTCAATAAAACATTGTTTAATATGTTTAAGCCATTTAAATTATGGGGACACTAGAAACGTCCTCAAACCACATTTATAGCATAATACCCTTGTAATTACCAGTTTGTAACCTAAAAAAATTGTCCTCGTAAACCACATAAGCATGCCCATATAGACACACACACACCTATATATAGTTATTAAAAAAAAAAAAAAAACACACACTATACATAGATCAGCCACAACATTAAAGCCACCTAATATTGTGTAGGTCCCCCTCATGCCGCCAAAACAGCGCCAACCCCAGAATAGCATTCAGAGATAATATTCTTCTCACCACAATTGTACAGAGTGGTTATTTGTACAGTGCATAAAATCATGCCAAGGTCCAAATCACTAACATCAAAATGTTTTCACCATTCTGATGGTTAACTAAAGCTCCTGACCTGTATCTGCATGATTTTATGCACTGCATTTTATGCACTGCACTACTGCCTCACGATTGGCTCATTAGATAAATCCCATGGATGATTGTTGGTGTCAGACTGGCTGGTTTGAGTATTTCTGGGATTTTCACACACAACAGTCTCTAGAATCTCTATAATGTACAATTGTGTTGAGAAAATCATATCTGAATGATATTCTGATATGCGGGTTGGCGCTTATTTGGTGGGATGAGGGGGAATGACAATATCAGGCAGGTGGTTTTAATGTTGTGTCTGATCAGTGTAGGTCAGGTCTGTAAAACTCCTGTCAAATCCTTTTTAAAGTCAGCCATAACTGTTCCTCAATACTAAATACACACATTTTATGTATACGTGTCCTGATGTGCACCATCAGCCATCTTGGATTGCCTCTAACTCCATAAAATTAGCATGTTTTAAGTTTCCACATTGGCATTTCTCAAATATTAAGCCCATTAAAAAAACTGCATGACCACTCAAATAAAAGGTTGATGCATGTCTATTATAAAAGGAAACCCAAAGTTGTCAAATTGTAATTCTTGGGGAATTTAAAAGCAATGATGCCACCTAGTGGAGTCATCAGGTAATGTTTAAAATACTCCCTTGCTGGCACACATTACAGATTGAAACATTACCATTTTGGGCAACAAGGACTGGTTTGTCAAGTTATCTACATCACAAACACCCCAGAGTACTGGCTTATCTGATTTGATTTCAAAACACCCATATTAGCACCATTTATGTATCAAAAACAAGGAGACCAAGGCGTGAACATTTTACCAATTTAATTGATGAATATACATCCACGTACAGTTATAGAGTACATTAGTATTTTGTAGCATGGCATTTTGCTTTGACAACAGCTGCTGAGGGGGAACAGAGACCCCTGCTGCTTCAAACTGCTTTAGACCGAACTAAATTGACTGCAAAGAGCCGGGCTGAAAGACACGGGAATACTGTAGGGGCTTGGGAATTCAGTAGGAATATTGCTCTTTCTGCTTCACTCCTGCTGGGCTACGAGGAAGAGGAGACCTCTAAAGACGTTCCTCAGCATACACAAACGCTCAGACGCACCCCTTCACAGTGATAGGCCTGCCAAACAGAGGGTGTTATGTCACCACAAACATCACTCAGGGCCAAGCTCGAAATCAACCAATCACACAAAGTGCAGGTTGTCTGGGGTTCCTGCGGGACATCGAATCATTCAAAGTGCATTCTGAAGAGGTGTTGACCGAGTCCACCTGACTGACAAAGAGCCAGATGAATGTTTGTTAAGCGCTTGTAAATTGGTCTTCGGAGGGGTGGGGGGGGCGAGTGGACTAATCGACGGCAAAAGTTTCGAAAACGATGCTACCGATACATGACAAACGTACAAAGTGCTCATAGAAAAAACAAATGGTCATGCAACAGAACGTCTATTCAAGGACGAAACCATTCCTTACAGATGTGGAATGTCAGTCATCTCTCCGTTTCCACCAGACTGCGAATTGTTCTCCAAACGTCTAGAACCGATTTTGTGAAGGAAATAAAACCTTTGTGGAATGTTAATGTTGAACTAACCCAAAGAGACAGATCAAATCGTGTACACAAGTCCAGCTCTGCATAAGGGGGCATTTAGGGGTTTTCAACCAATGAAAAAGCACCTTTGTGCCACCCTGCCGAGACTAAACGTCAGTCTCCACTTTGGTTGCACAGAGCGTTCCGGAATCACTCTGGACATGTTGTTTCGCCAATACTTTCTCGTAACATTCACCTCTGGACAGTTTTTCCACAGCTGTTGTCTAAGGGCAATACAAAAGACTTCACGAGAATCCAACAATGTTAGCAGTGAAGAAACAAGTGTCATGCTTTGAGGGATTTACTGCAATCTAACTATTTAAACAGAGAAAGAGAGAAACTGGTCTAGTAAAATACTATGCGTCATGAGCCTCTGCTCCCAATGAGGGGTTGTTTTTTTTTTGTAACAAAAATCTTGAAATCCTTTAATTTATTTATTTATTTTTAATTATTTCTACCAAGAAAATTACAAAACATTGTAAGGCGGTAAGTAACTATGTTTGTCTGAAGCCGTTACAGTGTATGGGGGTCCTGAAGGAAGTGGGCACTGCCATCACTGCTGTTTGCACTCCTCTGGGGGGTTGGCATCCTTCTGTAATAACCAAAACACAAAACCACTTTTACAAATAGGTTTCAGCATTTGCCACATTTACCTCTTGTAATGTATGGAAGCATATTTCTGCCATATGGGGGCAAAACTGGTTAAGATCATTGAAGGGGGGGGGGGGGGGGGTTTCGGATTGACTGAAACTGATTCAATTAACACTCAAATACGATTTACCATCTCATGATTATGACCTACCATCTCAATTTCAGCTCTCAAATATGACTTTGAATCAGGTTCGATCTTGTAATGATCATGTTCTTCTTAAAACTGACAAAGATGCTTAAATATTAGGGATGGGACAGTATGGTTCTCACGATTCGGTTAGATATACGATGCAGTTCATGAGACTATACAATCTAAAATGTATAATGCTCAAATTTAAGTGTTGCTCATATACCGTTCTCTATATAGCTTTCAAAATAGTGGGCTACATTCAGTCTGATCAGGTGCCGAACAAGCTAATGAACTGGTCCTGAAAGAGTTAATATTTATATTTTAAAAATGTTAGTCATTATCATTTCCCTTTGCAAAATATAAAATAAAATCTACATTATATTAACTAATATATCATGAAATTGTGTGCACACGAACTAACACTTTGAAATAATGTGTTAAAATGGTTACTGTCACTTTAAGGGTTCAATGAGCGGTTTTCAGTGTTCAGCGAACATCGAGAATCTGTCGGTTTCTATAGCGCATCCATGCTGTGCAAGATTAATTTCATTTTTTATCGTTATCTGACTCTAAAAGAACAGAAAGGATACTAAAGACATATTATTCAATAAAAGTGGAGCACGCCTCATCTTTGATGGAGACACATTACATGGAGGAAATTATCCGCTTCACTCTCAAGCACTTGTCATCAAAACAAGGCAATTTTCCAGGTATTCCAGTACTTCAATTTCTAAAAGCTACATTAAATGACCTCGTGTGAACGCTGTAAACAGTGTAGAAAAAAAGCGCAGTAGCGATAAAAAAAAAAGTCAAGCGTAAGAGTGATGATGTTTGATGGGTCATTTCATTTATGATCACATGGAGAGAAAACAATGTTGCAAATTCCTAAATATCAAGTTTGAGATATGAAAACAGATATATTGACCCATTCCTAATAAATACGATTTGGGATGCCTGGGTAGCTCAGTGGTAAAGACGCTGGCTACCACCCCTGGAGTGCGCTAGTTCGCATCCCAGGGCGTGCGGAGTGACTCCAGCCAGGTCTCCTAAGCAACCAAATTGGCCCGGTTGCTAGGGAGGGTAGAGTCACATGGGGTATCCTCCTCGTGGTCACTATAATGTGGTTCGCTCTCAGTGCATGGGGAGTTGAGCGAATAGCGAATAGCGGAAGCCTACACACGCGCTCTGTCTCCGAGGCAACCCGCTCAAGCCACGTGATGAAATGCGCTGATTGACGTCTCAAGACGCAAGCTGGGATTCGTCCTCCGCCACCCAGATTGAGGTGAATCACTACAACCAATAGGACTTAAAATCACATTGGGAATTGGGCATGCCAAATTGGGAGGAAAAAGGGGAAATAAACATAAGATTTAATGTTGTAAAATCTTCAATGACTTGCCATCATAAACTGACGCTGAAATTACTCCTTTGAATCTAATAATTATGACATTGTTTCTCATAATTATGACCTCACCCCATTGTGGTGGAAACAGACTTCCATAGAAATGTGACACATTTCCAAGTAAAATGGAATATTAAGCAGGAAAAATAAAGCCCCCCCACCAAGTGTCAAATCAGGGTTTTAATCTGTAGAGCAAACCAGACGCTTCAACATACAGAAACAATACAGATGCTAATGGCAACACACTGTGGTTAAAGAGAAAAACAAAACACATGTGCATGTTAGTTATTAGTATGGAAATGGGGAGGAAACAGGATGGATGGGGATGTATACATTAATTCATGAGTGTTACCTACCAGAGCAGGGTTACTACAGACACCATTTACACCTAGTGAGGAAAGATTTAGAGGAACTCAAAAGGTGCCAGAGTGCTAGAAAATTAACAATAGGCAGAAAATGATTTTTACTAGATTACTATTTCTCAAGTATGATTAGTTATCTGCATGCTTTGAGAAAAGACAGAGCTCCAGACTAAAAATATGACCAAGGAGCCATTGCCCCTTCAAGTGAAACATTTGGCTGTTTTAAACGCCAAAATCACATAATTGCTCGATTTAGATTGTTGTTCAAAAGACAAGATAGAAATTTAAAGACAGCTGATAGCTCAATCGGGTGTTTAATATATACTGTACAGTTGAGTGCACAAATTAACATTCCTGTTTTGTCTCATAAGTTTTCACACCCCTTTCAGAATGTATACAAATATGATTGTTTTTTTTAATACTGCCCTTCAGAATCTAGAGTTAAAGTCAGAAGTTTACATACACATTAGCCAAATGCATTTACAACATTTTTCACAATTCCTGACATTTAATCGTAGAAAACATTCCCTGTCTTAGGTCAGTTAGGATCACTACTTT
This sequence comes from Xyrauchen texanus, assembly GCF_025860055.1. Lineage (NCBI taxonomy): Eukaryota > Metazoa > Chordata > Actinopteri > Cypriniformes > Catostomidae > Xyrauchen > Xyrauchen texanus. The sequence continues at coordinate 26,323,180 of NC_068320.1, read as the reverse complement.
AATGTCAGAATAATAGTAGAGAGAATTATTTCAGCTTTTATTTCTTTCATCACATTTCCAGTGGGTCAGAAGTTTATATACTCTTAGTATTTGGTAGCATTGCTTTTAAATTGTTTAACTAGGGTCAAATGTATTGGGGAGCCTTCCACAAGCTTCACACAATACGTTGCTGGAATTTTGTCCCGTTTTTCCAGACAGAACTGGAGTAACCGAGTCAGGTTTTTGGGACTCATTGCTCACACACGCTTTTACGGTTCAGTTCAGATTGAGGTCAGGGCTTTGTTATGATCACTCCAGTACCTTGACTTTATTGTCCTTAAGCCATTTTGCCACAACTTTGGAGGTATGCTTGGGGTCATTGTCCATTTGGAAAACCCATTTGCGACCGAGCTTTAACTTCCTGTCTGATGTCTTGAGATGTTGCTTCAATACATCCACATAATTTTCCTTCCTCATGATGTCATTTATTTTGTGAAGTGCACCAGTCCCTCCTGCAGCAAAGCACCCCCGCAACATGATGCTGCCACCCCCGTGCTTCACAGTTGGGCTGGTGTTATTCAGCTTGTAACCCTCACCCTTTTTCCTCCAAACATAATGATGGTCATTATGGCCAAACAGTTCAATTCTTGTTTCATCAGACCAGAGGACATTTCTCCAAAACGTTAAATCTTTGTCCCCATGTGTATTTGCAATCTGTAGTCTGGCTTTTTTATGGTTGTTTTGGAGCAGCGGCTTCTTCCTTGCTGGGCAGCCTTTCAGGTGATGTCGATATAGGACTTGTTTTACTGTGGATCTAGATACTCGTCTACATGTTTCCTCCAGCATCTTCACAAGCTCCTTTGCTGTTGTTCTGGGATTGATTTGCACTTTTCGCACCAAACTACATCATCTTCATCTCTAGGAGACAGAATGCGTCTCCTTCCTGAGCGGTATGATGGCTGTGTGGTCCCATGAGGTTTACACTAGTGTACTATTGTTACACAAGTGGTACCTTCAGGTGTATGGAAAGGATGAACCAGACTTGGAGGTCTAGTATTTTTTATGACTTTTAATTTTCCCATGATGTCAAGCAAAGAGGCACAGAGTTTGAAGGTAGGCCTTAAAATACATCCACAGGTACACCTCCAATTAGCCTATCAGAAGCTAATTGGCTAATTGACTAAAGGCTTGACATCATTTTCTGAAATACCCACTGGAATTGTGCTAGTCAATTAAAAGTGAAACAATCTGTCTACAAACAATTGTTGGAAAAACTACTCATGTCGTGCACAAAGTAGATGTCCTAAACAACAGTTTAAATTAAATCTGTGGAGTGATTAAAAAGGAGTTTTAATGACTTCAACCTAAGTTTATGTAAACTTCTGACTTCAACTACAACTTTTTTGAAATGTCTGTGCTCCAACTGTGAACTCACTGAAGGCTCTTGTCAGGTTATACATTATAAAAACCCAGTTCAAAAGAGTCATTTGTTCACAAATAAGATATCATGGCTCGCACTTTGTTGCGTGCAGCCAGCAAGCTCATATCATCAACAGAAAGGGTGAACAGCGCCACGAGACACACTGACTGATCTAAAGATCTATTCAATAACCCACAAGTTGCTATCTGACAAAACCACATATGAAAGCAAACATCCCAACTGTCACCAACGGCAACTAGCTTAAATTATGGTCACAATCACTTATTTTTGGTCACATTCTGGAGCCCTGAAAGATCAGGTGCACAAGCAAAATTCTGGCATGCTAAAGAGATGTTTGAGTAATCATTGACCAAACTGCTGAGAAGATAAACGATATAAGCGGGCAGGAATTAATGTGTTAACGCATGCAATTAAAGTTAAACGTGCTAATATTTCTTAATCACGATTAATACGTTTGCCGTTCTAAACTTAAGACTCCGGGGAAACGTCTAAAGTTACTTGAATTGCTGATATTGTCTTTATATTGTTTAGTCATCAAATTTGAGTACTTTAATTGCACATGAGGAAAATTGTTCATATATTAGGAAGGAAATAAAAGCAAACCGTAGTCCAGCAATCATGGATGGCTTGTCCACATTAGCAAATCGCATTTAAAAAAAAAAACTATTAAACCAATTGTACATACAGTGCAGAGTGAATACGACATTTACGCATAGCGCACTAACAGCACTTTTACTTTGAAGTTGCTCTCATGCACTCGTGCGGATCCAGTGCGAGCAACAATCTCCTGACAGTTTAGACGGCCTGTATCACCTGCTTGGATTGTCACGGACTGACCGTCATGATTTGTGAATCAGAGGAACTTTTTATCCTGATCCAGAAGTTTTTGATTCTGGCTGATATGCAGTACGTGCTTCAGGGGAAGATAGAGGTGTTGATCTTAATGAGATTAGAGCATCTATAATTCATTGTGTGGAACTGATTGGGAGTACTCGGTGTAAAAAAACGAATTCATTGTAAAATAGGAGCATAAAAAACAATTACATGAGAGCATGTGCAAACTTTAATAACTGGTAGAGATTTCTCAAGGCTTTCATTTTGAAGGTCTGGTGCGGAGCGCTCCAGGAAGCCCATGTTTGAGTATTTGTTTGTAGGCTAATTCACAGTAGTGTGATATGCTTCTCATTCAACATCTGGTAAAACGCTTGTCCGAGCCATAGGTGGACCAAAGTATTGATCATCTACATCAGAGATAGAATTTGTGTGGAGCGACCACATATTGCACTGAGCAGCGCATCACTAGCCTATGCACCAGTTTAGGTGTGTGTGTCGGAATAGCGGTGCTCGTTAAGTAAAGCGTGGTGCCAGAGACAACTTATGCTGCCTGTATATTCATTATTAAACAGCCATTTGCAATTCACAAAGCTTTTGGATGCCTGCAAGTGCCTGAATAAAATGCACGAGCTATATGGTCTACTTTAATAGTGATTTGAGGTTATTTATGTCATTCTTTGAGCTCGATAGTAATGTCAATGACTAACATGGGGCATCGGATTTGGATCGAGCTCATCAGACCGATACCCGATCTGGGTAAAAACGTCAGTATTGGATCCATCCCTAGTATTTTATCTCCTCAGCAGCATGCAAATGAACTGAAATATATTTTCCAAATTAAAAAACACCATTAATTATTTACCCATCTGAAATGGATAAAAGGTGGCAGTGAATAAAGTGTTAAAAGATTAAGTAGAATAATAAATGTTTGCAGGAAAGATGCATGAGTGGAGGTGAACGTATGTATTCTGTATGTTGAAATCTCTGTATCATACTGACAGACCCCAGTGAGGAGCATTGGAGATTAGCATTACCTTGGGTTCATAGTCTGGATCGTTTTCTTCATCGGCCTCCTCTTCACCCTCCTGTCAATCACAGATACAGCAGGTTACATATATAGTCAAAGACACAAATGGTAAAAGAACAACAAAAAAGGAAGACAAAGATCCTTACTTCATCATCAGCTTCCTCTCCCTCCTCATCATACTAAAACCAAAACAAACAGATGTCAGATCGTTGGAAATAAATAATTACAACTCGCTTCAAGACAGAGGATGTGTTCCCTTTCACTCACATCATCATCGTCATCTTCGATTGCCTCGCCCGTGAAGTACAGCACCGCCCTGGGCACGATACGCTCACGGATGAAGTGACCGATCTCAAAGTCTGCTGCTAACACGGCCTCCGAGTCCTCGTCCTGAACACAGCAAAATCATCATATACATACACACACACACACACACACACACACACACGTTTCACTGCCATATACACGCTTATCGATATAATTGGAGTACATATTGTCTAAAATAAGGCTGTGGGTAGATTTTAAAAACCACAAGGGCAACTAACATTTCTATTAATTGACATCTTTCAAGGATAACCAATAATCTCAAAATATTAGAGGATGGGACGATCCGGCTCTCACGTTCGGTAAACTATGAGGTTCACGATTCGATATAATAAAACTTAAAATGACACAGAAAATTGTTTGACCAAAATACACATTATAAATTTCAAAAATAAAGTTCTTTAAAACAATATAAATGCTCCCAAGTTCAAATAATATGTTTATATACCTTTAAAAAGTATATGATGGAGTCAATTTATTTTTTAATAATTTATCGCCAATGTAACAAATCGCATTTAAACTTTTAAATACATATAAATTCTTCATTCTATCAATTAATATATCTCAAAGTTGCATATATAATAATGATATGAGCTATCGACGTTTGAAATAATGCGTTTAAATTACAAGTTACAGCATTGGGACTACATTCATTTGTATTTGAAGTGCTAAAAAGGTAAGTCACTTTTAGGGGTTAAATGTGCATCTCAGACGTTGCACAGGTGTTCCAGTTTATTAACAAGAGAGAAGTCTGTTTTTAAGTGCATCTTTGCTATTTATTTTACTGTAAAGAACAGGAAGGATGTGGGGGGGAGGGGTCTGGGTAACTCAGTGGTAAAAGATGCAGGTTACCACCCCTGGAGTTCGATAGTACGAATCCAGGGCGTGCTGAGTGACTCCAGCCAGGTCCCCAAGCAACCTAATTGGCCCAGTTGCTAGGCAGGCTAGAGTCACATGGGGTAACCTCCTCATGGTCACTATAATGCGGGGTGCGTGGTGGATGTCGTGAAGCCTCCACATGTGCTATGTATCCGTGGCAACACGCTCAACAAGCCACGTGACAAGATGCGCGGGTTGACTGTCTCAGACGCGGAGGCAGCTGGGATTCGTCCGCCACCTGGATTGAGGTGAATCACTACGCCCCCACGAGGACTTTACAAAGCACATTGGGGATTCCAAATTGGGAGAAAAATAAAGGGAAGTATATTAAAGCTAAATTAAAGCACTTAAGGAGTGACGGAAAGGGGTAAAATCATATAAATTTATCACATGGCCAGAAAACAACGTAACAAATTTCGTAATATTGAGTTTTGCCTCCTCCATTGTTTTGGTTTGCGATATATTGAAATGTATTACATCGTCTCATTCCAACAAATTACACAAATATTGACAGATTGACTCACCAGTTCACCACTCTCTGGAACTGAAAGAGTAAAGAAAGGAAACTTTTAGATAATATTGGTGGTCACAGCATCTCATAATCAGCACCAACATTTTGCAATCAAAATATAACCTCATTAATAATTTAATTGCATTTTATTGAGGGTCCCTATAGCTCAACTGGTAGAGATTATCATTCCCAGCGAACACACAAACACAGATAAATATTTAACTTTTGATAAAAGTGTGTGCAAAATGCATTAAGCAAATGAGAGAACTGTTACTTAATGTTAACATGTCGTGAATAGCTGACTTGAAGGATTTCTACCTTCAGGTGGAGAGAAGAAATTGAAAAATGAATCATTGGGGACCGTCTTGGTGACCGTCCTCACTGTGCCTCGACCCTTGTGTTTCTGTTTCTTTTTGATAGTTTTCAATGTGACGTTTTTGCCCTTACTCCAGTCGATCGCGCACCTAAACAGAAACAGTAAGAGAGAACCGAAAGGGCGTCGTATGAGTTATGCAAAATTGCTTGTTGGTATTAAACGCAATTTCATAAAAGGTGTGAGGCAGACACACTAATAGACAGAGTCTTACCCTGTGCAGCCCATGATCTCCGGTCCATCGAAGGAGAACGGATCAGACTCATCTGGCTCAGACCTCATTTTGTAGGTCTTTGTCAGGACGGTGTTTGTGAAGAAATCATTGGCCTCAAAGTGGAACTCTAATGTGAAACTCTAAAAATCAGAGCCAAACACACAGCAGTGAGGGAACTGAGAGATTAAAGTCACCAGCCACAAGACGACGATAACTTTCAGACTTACCATTGGCTGGCCTGCATCAGAGAATTTAACTTTAATGTCTTGTAAGTGCTTGAGAATTGCTTCATCATGTTCCTAGACAGAAGAAAACATCATATTGCTCATTATAAAGAGTAAAGACAACAATAACCCAATTTACTTAAACAGCGTATCATTATGCAAGTTAGATGCTCTTATATACCACTAGATGGCAGCATCAAACAGCTTTCCTTTTTCCAAAGCATGAAATCTTGCTGCAAATACCCAAATTGCATGACCTGCTTTTGAACACTTATTGTTACAATCCCTCCCTCATGTGCAACCATTTGCCGTTCTCTCCCTACCTGCAACATTTCACTGAGTAGGTCGACGTTCTTGAAAACCGTGAGCCAGAATTCTGGGATTCCTTTAGGGTCTTCCTTCTCCTCGTCTTTCTTCTCTTCCTCCACTTTGGCCTTTTCCTTCGTTTCCTCCTGACAGAGACAAAAGAGTGTCAAAATGTCAGAGCAAAACATTCAGCAAAATGGCTTCTAGATTGTTGCACTGTTCTTGAAGCCATTGGTGTGTTATATAAGTTAATGAGGTGGTGTTTTAAGAGCATGCAGGTATTGATCACCTGTACCTGCTTACTTACGGTCAACTCTTCCTCTTCATCTTTCTTCCACTCACACTCCTCGTCTGTGGGTTCATATGCTGCTCTCACGATATCACTACGCTGAAAAGACATTAATATCGGGTTTTAGGCATGTTTAGAAATCAAGCCATATACATTACTTGGTAAATTCATCAAAAAGTTTGATAATCAAATAAATAAGAGCAAGAGGAACAACTAGTCCAATTATTTGCCAGTTTTTGTACTGCACTTTATGACAAAAGTCTTGCTAGCAGATTCTAATAGTTTCAGACAATTAAACCCAATACAATTAAATGGTTGAAAACGTGAACACTGTTAAGGGCCTTGACATTTAATAGTTTCCCAGACACCACAGCAGGAGCTAATCTGCACAGAGAATGAAAGAGGGCGAAACAGCTACAGCTCAAGTTTTATTTTCTGCCGTTTGTCTTGTGTCCTGGATTGACCAATCTTTTCAGCACAGGAGAGCACTGGCTGTTTGCTGCAAACAGAAATGCTGAAGCAGCAATTCAATAAAGAAGCTTTAAGATACTGGCCATCCAGCATACTACAGCTTTAACATACTAGCATACTGCACCTCTTGCATACATGTGGAATGCACACTGAGGTTAACCCTTTAAGCTCTGAAGGCGTTTTAAAAAAATGTCTTGTTTCAGTGGCATATACAGAATTAAAGGCTTATAACTCGACCAAATTTTTGTTAAATGATATGATTAAACATTATATATCTCAGGGTGTAAATAAGGTAGCTCAGAAAAACGGCTTTTATTTTGTTCCCAATCATGCAAACTGTAACCAAATATTTTGTGCTGATACGACAGCAATCAAAACATTTCTCCAAGTGTCCAGAAGCCTCTCCAAACAAATGAAACAATAATTGTACATAAGAACCATATACACATGCAAACACAACAATGACTCAAGGTTTGCATAGCATGCAGACATTATTTTAGTAATGAGATTTCACTGAATGAGTTTCATTCTGTGCCATTCAAGTCATCATTGAGTCTGTCATGTACTTGGCACCATCTTGTGGCCATATCTTACATTGTGCTTTGTCAATTATCTAATGATCTATACATCTGATTACCTTCCCAGATAGCATGTTGTAATTGTCCAGAGCACGGCAGATTAGAGGTGCCTGCGGCTCAGACTCGGCAGGTATAATCCGGGCCGAGTGTTACCCGTAGCCAGCTGCCTCATGTGTGTTTAGTAACGCCATTAAAGCATTTCCGGCTCAAAACAGCTGGGCCAGATCCAGCCACTTGGTCTGGGCCTCTTCTGGCAATGATTAGGCTTGAATTGATCTTTATTAGGCTGCATTATGTCTGCCATAAAATGTACAATTAACCACCTGTAACGTCTGATTATGTCGTTCAGTACCAAATTTCGATATCAAAGGGGTTAATCTAGTCAACGTCAGTGATGAGCATGTAGCATGCTAGACGTTCCCAAATCTAAAAGTGCCAGTGATTGGCTGCATTTAGGCATAAAGGAAGGCTCACATGTGAGGCTTTGACTGCAAGACGTCGTCCTGCCAAAGAGCTTCCTTGAACATGCCCACCACACGAGTTCTCCTCAAACTACTGATGAATGCACCAGCACTATGACTCGGACACCGACAGGTTAGGTTACCATTTAGCAAATAATCCAACAAACGTTAGATATTGTTTGGATGTATGGCTATAGATAGCTAGCTAAATCGATGCTAAAAATGCTTTAAGGTTGACAGAAACGGATCAAGTTTAACTCATATTAAACTATTTATCTTGTTAAACCGTACTTATCCTTGGCTGAATTACCAGTTTAGCTTGTTTTGATTTTTTGTACAATAAAGCACAACTGCTAAGCTTTCAAATAATACCCATTTTGTGTTGGACAAGACTGTAGCTATTAATATTGCCGATTTTCTTTTTCCACGAGGGCCCATCCAAGCTTTAAGGCTTTATAAAAATCTTTTTATCCATCTTTTTCAAGAATACATTTATATTCTCATTCTAGAAAAACAGAAATAAAGAGCAGAAATGTGTCCCAAGCAACAAATTCTCACCTTGTCAAAGAGAGGCTGATACAGTGCGGCGTATTTCCGTTCCAGTTCATGGACTTCTTCATAAAACTTTGCTTCAATGTGGGCGCATTTGACCTGAAGGTTTTTAAGGGCGTTAACGCGTCGCTTCACCACCTTTGGTAAGCTGGACAGACACCAACAACGTCTCAAAATCACACAACTAGATCAAATGTGGCATAACATTTAATAAGTAATGAGCATGATTTATTACTGACTCAAGATCATAGTTTTGAGAAGAGTTCAGCATTATGGCTCACTTTAGGAATGCCTGGCATCACACACACCGAAAGGCTTTGAGTGTGTCTGTTTTCATACCTCTCCATGTATCCTGAGGGAGATCCCACAAGCCCATCCAACCTCTCCTGCAGCGCCGCAAGGATCTGTGGATTTTGCATCATCTGCATAGTCAGTTGATGTGCTAAAACAGAAGCAAACAGAAAAATAAAACAGTGCCGGACATCACTCGCACTAATAGCAGAAAACATTACAAATCAAACTTGGCATCAACATCTAATAATGATGCATTGCTCTTACTGCGCTAGAGGGCGCCACTCACTCGTGAAGCACCATCTCAAGCAGCAGACTTTAAAACGCATCATTTTGCAGAGAACCAACAACATTAAAATAATGGTTCACGATTTTCAATCCTATAAGATTGTGAAGAACTACAGTGCATTCAGGACCCCTTCATTTTTTATTAACATTTTGTTGTTACAGCCTTATGTTAAAAAAATAAAAAGCAAGCCATGAGGTCAAAGGAACTGTCTGCAAAGCTCAGAGACAGGATTGTGTCGAGGCACAGATCTGGGCAAGGCAACAAAAAAAAAAAAAAACATTTGGCTGTATTGAAGGTTCCTAAGAGCACAGTGGCCTCCATATTTCTTAAAATGGAAGTTTGGAACAACCAGGACTCTTCCTAGAGCTGCCTGCCCAGCCAAACTGAGCAATCAGGGGAGAAGGGCCTTGGTAAGAGAGGTGACCAAGAACCCGATGGTCACTCTGGTTGAGCTCCAGAGATCATGTGTGGAGATGGGAGAAACTTGAAGAAGGACGACCATCATTGATCTGGGATTTATGGCAGAGTGGCCAGACTGACGCCTCTCCTCAGTGCAAGACACATTAAGCATCTAATGGACTCTCAGACTGTGAGAAACAAGATTATCTGGTCTGATGAAACAAAGATTGAACTGTTTGGCCTCAGTTCCAAGTGTCACGTCTGGAGGAAACCAGGCACCGCTCATCACCTGTGCAATACCATCCCAACGATGAAGGATGTTGGTGGTGGCATCATCCTGCGGGGGTGTTTCTCAGCCACAGGACTGGGGGACTGATCAGCGTTGAAGGAAAGCTGAACACAGCAATATACAGAGATATCCTTAATGAAAACCTGGTCCAGAGCGCTCATGACCTCAGATTGGGCCAAAGGTTCACCTTCCAACAGGACAATGACCCAAAGACACAGCCAAGACAACACAAGTGTGGTTTAGGGACTCTGTAAATGTATTTGAGTGGCCCAGCCAGAGCCCAGACTTGAACTCAATCGAACATCTCTGGACAGACCTGAAAACGGCTGTTCACTGATGGTCACCATCCAACCTGACAGAGCTTGAGAGGATCTGCAGAGATGAATGGCAGAAAATCCCCAAATCCAGGTGTTGTAAAGCTTGTCGCATCATACCCAAAAAGCCTTGAGCCTGTAATCGCTGCCAAAGGTGCTTCAACTATGTACTGAGTTAAGGGTCTGAATACTTATGCCAATGTGATATCAGTTTTTCTTCTTTTTTAATACATTTGCAAAGTTATCCAAAATCTAGTTTTTGCTTTGACATTATGGGGTATGGAGTGTAGATTGATATGAAAAATAAACCATTTCAGCACAAGGCTGCAACATCAAAATGTGAAGGGGTCTGGATAAAACCTCTCGATCAAAATAAAACAGCCAACAGAAGCTGCTCCACAAAAACAAATACCTTACTCTGGCACCTTCACAGAAGGCCAAAAAACAACTCTCCCAAAAATAAACAGTGGCAAAGCAAGGTCAGTTGTGTTACTGTGGCTACCCCAGCCACTGAAGCCATTAATGCTTGTATTATTCACTATTAAACAAACCCCCCCCAGCACTAAAACGCTTCCACCTGATGGCTTCCCTGCTGTTCTGGCCAGCTGCTAAACAAAGGTTATGGAGGTTACCGATTGATATCATGTAACCCAACATAAACACGTCCCAGCACAAACATGCGCAAAGAGACTCTTCCTAATGTCTGTGACCTGACTGACAGCATGTGTGTCGGTGATAAGAATCCATGAGACAAACAGCATTTAAATTACCCACTACAGCAGCCTACAGAGGAGAAAGTCCAAAGAGACTACACAAAAAAAAAAAAAAAAAAAAGTTTAAGCTGTGATGGTGGGGGCAACATATTAGTCAATCAAACATTTCAGTGAACTGATTAAACTATTTTAGGCGTCATATGAATGTCCCCGTATGACCTCACATCTTAGAAAAAAAAATATATATATATATATATATAAATGAAATGCATCTGTGAAGTTGATATGTCCTCCATTGAGACATGTTATACCCGAAAAACTAAAATATTTTAATTATTTTTAAACTCATGTATGCAGCTTTATGCATGCATAATTGTAATGCATAAAATCATATTTGTAATCAGAATTATGCATGCATATTTGTAAATGCACCACAAATGGTGATTAAAATGGTGAAAATCTAAAGAAATATTGACCCATCACAGCACCTAAAATATGCATTTATTTATATTTTCACCTAAATTATTAACATTAAAAGCTCATGGGCACGAGCAACCTACCCATACATATTTTAGTTATATAGATTGGATTAAACAATGCTTTTCACCATGACATCTAGCTCATTTTTCAAGTTATTTCTTTACAGTACAAATGCTTGTGCATCATTTTTGAAAAAAAATATTAAAAAACACAAATAAAAAAAAAAAAAAGCAAAAGCAAAATATTAGTCCATGAAATGTGCAATTCTGGTCTGGTTGTGACGATTTATCATTCAAATAGACAAAAGCAGACGGGTCCACCTTCACCTTTGGGATCAAGACATTTCTTGAGTGCAAGCGAAATTTAGTGGTAGGTGCAGGAAATATAAGTGCGTGTCAAAGGTGCTACCTTTACTGTTATCTTCCCCAGTCTCCTCTTCCTCCACATCTTCAACATCCTCCATATCTGCCGGGTCAATTTCAGTCTGCTCTTTACTGCAAAAGCACAAAGAGAGAGAGACAGTGTAAGTGAGTCAGTCAGACAATAAGACAACATAACAGGGAGATTACGCACTTATTACAGGAGCTTAAACATTTATATCTAGGCTTGGGATCGATGCCTTTTTCACACATTGATAAGCAGAAGATTATCCCAATGATTAGAGATATATATTTGTTTTTGTTGTTTTACATAAACAGGGCTGATTGTTGCACATTATTTTGTCTTTAACATACTTCTCAAAACAACTTGTAAAGTGTGAGCGACAGGGTGAATTAAAAGGGTGGCACACCGGACTTATCTGGTTGATGACATGTGCGTCTAAAATTCGTTTAAACAATTATTTTCTACAAAAGATTCGCACACAGCCAACGCTCAGCGCCACAAGCCATCACTGGATAATATATTGCCAGTAAGTATCTTTCAAATAGCCTATACAAAGTATTTTCAGTTACAAGTATGTTGTTTTGTGGTTTGACAGCTTGAATGAAAAAGATCTACTCAAGGCTACATTGAGAAATTGCATAAGCGTCTGCATTTCTAACCGTTCGGTTAGCGCAGTTGCACCTGCTTTATACAATAACCTGCCAAATCATCAACGTCACTTTGTTCATCCTTGAAGTACAAAAACCTTCGTAACTTTCGACTCCATTCTGCTGTGGCGCATCAACTCGACCACCGAGTCGCTTAAAGCGTGTATTATTTATCTTCTGTGAAACACAAAAGCCTTTGTTTTTGGCCATTTTGGAGCATGATAGCCCTAGTCCACTTTCACTTAAGTTAGGCTATATGGAAAAGACTGAATTGATCTTGGTGTTCCTTGGACGAAATAAAGTTATAAAGGGTTGGAACAAAAGGGTGATACATGAATTGTTTACATGGGTCATGTTTCTCACACATTTGAGAGCTTCTATTTTCAGCATTAAAGCTTGAGCAGGACCTAGATCTGTCACTCAAACTGCAAGATCTGAGCCACATCACAGCAGAAATAAAAACCGCATCATATCAACGCAGCTCTGAAGAAACAGGAAGGGTTTGTGGCAAGCAACAGGTGTACAGCAGCTCCAAAAACTGAGTTAAGGCTGGCACACAGTGACAAACATGACTGGCATGGCGTAGCTGCTTGGGGATGCCACACTGAGCATGACGGCATGCAGAGGAAGTGTCGCTGACCCCAGATCAGGTCCCACAGAGAGGGGAGGGGTCAGAACTACACAGGGACTATAGATCAGGTTGAGGTAGTAGTTCTGATCTAGAATCAGCCAAGAGGCATCTGTAGGGTTTTATGCACTGGACAAAATTCCCAAACAATAGGCATAAAGAGATTTTAGCAGGGAATGTGAATGGGCATCAATCAAATAGGAGAGTCAAATGTCAATCCATAAAAGTGGGAACCAATCAAACCATACTAACAGACAGTGTACACACAATTATGCTCTTTAATAGGCAAACAAGTACTTACTTGTCAAGATCTGCCATTTTGTTTCACCGTTATTTCCTAGAGGAAAAGATGAGAAGAGAATATGTTAATGTCGTCAATCAAGTAAAAATGCCTCGAGCCAAATCGCAGTTAGTGATGCACTTGCTGGTCAGGTGATAATTCATTAGGGCGCCAAATTAAAAAGTTTAATTGTCCATTTAAAATGGACATTTATAACCATAAACGAATGAAGTCAAATCAGGCTTAGTTTTCAGATGCAATTGTATAAGAAACAAGACATCCCCCAAAACATCCCATGTTAGTACAAAATGAATTGATACTTCATGTTCCACTTGGTATGCAAAATACCACAGTGGCATACAAGTAATTCAGCTGCCAACAGGCCAGACCTGATGCCTACATAAATTCTATGACTCACAAACCTCCAGTACCAAGACTGACTTCATTCAAAAGCTTCAGACTAAAGACTAGATGTTGTCAAGCTACTCTGTTCATCTGTTGTATAAGATCAGTAACATGAAGTCATGATACCACTGTGACAGCCAGATTTAAGATTAATCTCCTCTTATCTCTATCGGCGTAGAGACAGCTGTTTGAAACCCATTAATGCAGACATGGCTCAGAGAGATTTAAAGGAATATTCTGGGTCCATTACAAGTTAATCACAATCGACAGCATTTGCAGCATAATGATGATTAACACAAAATTAATTTACTCGTACCTCATTTTTTATCCCCTTCTCTCCCAAGTTGGAATGCCCAATTCCCACTACATAGTAGGTTGTCGTGGTGGCACGTTCACTCAATCAGGGTGGCGGAGGACAAGTCTCAGTTGCCTCCGCTTCTGAGACAGTCAATTCACGCATCTTATCACGTGACTCATTGTGCAGGACACCGTGGAGACTTACAGAATGTGGAGGCTCATGCTACTCTCCACGATCCACACACAACATTGAAATCTTAAATACACACCAAGAGTATTTCTGTTAGTGCAGTCAAGAAAAAAATTGTATAATATATATATATACACACATACACACACACACACACACACACACACACATTCTCTAAAAGCAAGTCTAAATATATGCTGCTTATCAGGTGAATGCATCTTTAAGAATTTAAATATCTGAGAATATTGAATATAAGCAGTTTCAATCTCTCCCCCTCAGATCGGGATGTTCACGCAACTCATAGAAGAGGCGCCGACTGCACAGAGAAATGCCAGTTTCTAAGTTATTTACATGATCTGCTCCCGCATCATTTGAACTTTAATAAAGCTGTAGCGCATTAAATATAACTGCATTAAAGATGTAATGACAAGTTGTTTCCTTTAAAAGAGCTCCAGCTCCGCTTAATCCACAACGAGAGTGCTTCTGTATTTACCTATTTGGTATTTTTGTATATTCCCTCGTACTTTTCGATCTGGTACATCTGGACTGTGATCTGTGTTATTCTTCCTCTCCTCTGTCAGGCGCGAGCTGCAGTGCTGCTCATCATTAGAGTTTAATGTGATCTCGTTACGGTAAATGAGATCAAACGACAATTACGTTTTTCTTTTTTTTTTTTATTGTCGACACTGACGATAACAATAATTGTTTTATTCCCATTGACAAGGAGTTTATTTTATTATGAGGTTCAATTAGTTATTTGCTCAGTGGGCTAATTAGGAACAATAGGGATCAGTGGAAAATAAACCCAAATCGTTTAACATCGAGTCAAGAAAAACAACCATTTTTAAATTAAAAACAACCACGATATTACACAGAGCATGTTTGCTATTGTTGTTTAAACAGAAGAGATTTATTCTGCTTTTAATCTTTGAGGAAACAGGCTTTTTAAAAAGACAATGTTCCTTCCTTATTAGACCACATGAAAACAAAGTGATATTTCTGGATTATAAATTACAGACGGAGCACAATCTTGTTTTGAGCTCAAAAAGCTGCTTAAATATTTTAATTTAAATGCATTTCAGCGGTTTATATTCTTTGACTGCATCCATCTTTGTGAGCATCACTCAGGCAGTGTCCTGCATTAGCTCATGAAATCCATCTTTTCAAATTAAAGTATTGCTGTTAACAAAGAAACGAAATACCAAGTAGCATTTCTTAATTTGACATTGTGACAGGGCGGAGAGCGGGGCGTGATTATACACACACGGTCCCTTATCAGGCTAATTAAGCCTCCGAGAGGGATAAAGGCCAATTGAGGACGGTGGTGCAACAAGAGAGAGAGAGAGAGAGAGAGAGAGAGAGAGAGAGATTACGGACATGTCCGTCATGTGTGTTTGTGTGTCTTTCGTTTAAGTTAATCATCAAAATATTGTTTATAACGCCAGGCCGGTTCTCGCCGCCTCCTTTCCATTGAACTGCTTTACAATGGTGCCGAAACCCAGGAAGGAGGAGGGATACGCCTTATCTTTCTTGCCACTACAATCCACACCAACGGAGTAGCCGCGGCCATCTGCCGGGGGACGGAGGAGCCCAGCCGATTGGAAGCGGAGGAACAGCCGCGAGGCTAGAAGGGGCTCCTAACCGACCGCCTGGAGCGGGAGAACCGCTGCCAGGGGCAGGGGAGACCCCTTCTGTTCCCCGAGAATGCGGCGGGGCGTTCAGTCCGCCAGGGGCTGGAGGACTGCCTCCAATCCGCCCGGAGAGGTGCGGCTGTCATCCGTTAGAGGGTGAAGGAGTGGCCGAGGAACAAGCTACGGCGTATCGGAGAACTGGCGAGTAAGTTTTTTTTTTTTTTTCTCTCTCGTCGCAGCACCGTGGATCAACGGTCTCATAAGCAGAGGCAACAGAGACTTGTCCTCCACCACCCGGATTGAGGGGAGTAACCGCGCCACCACGGGGACCTACTAAGTAGTGGGAATTGGGCATTCTGGTGACCACGAGGAGGTTACCCCATGTGACTCTACCCTCCCTATCAACCAGGCCAATTTGGTTGCTTAGGAGACCTGGATGGAGTCACTCTGTGATTCGAGCTTGCGAACTCCAGGGGTGGTAGTCAGCTTCTTTACTTGCTGAGCTACCCAGGCCCCCTAACCCTGTGTGGAGCATTAGAGACTGTTAGAGCAATCATAAGCACTTTTAGCTTCTCCATTCAACATGAGCACTCTCAGTATCAATCAAACATGCCCACACTCAATATATCATCAATCACTCATCCCAGGACTAATCTGTGAGGATCCCAATTTAAATCAGATTAATGTTGGTCACAAAACCACTAATAACATCAGTAACTGTTTAACCTTCAATAACGGCAGCGCGTCTTCACACGTTTGCTTAATAATTAGTGATTTGTGTTACAACAAAAAGCCAAAGACAGTAAACAAATCACAGAGATCAATGATTTCTCACTTGAGCAGTTTTAAAGCTTGTAATGGATACGTTTTATTTTTGAACGCATCTCTGCCGTGTGTGATGCTCTCATGGATTTGGTTGCCAGTATGTCACAATGATCTTTTGATATTGACAATAGAACTATTAATAACGGTTTTCAATACAAATAAATGTTAGCAATTCACAAATAATGTAATTTTGGTAATACTTCATACAAATGTTTCATTTCTTCAACATTAGTTAATGCATTAGGTATCACGAACAATTTTTTTTTAATCGTAATGTTCGTTAATAAAAATACAATTGTTCATTGTGCATTATCTAATACAATATTTGATTTAAAAATGTATTAGTATATGCTGTAACTAACATTAAGTTCATTAGTTCAAGTTAACCACAGTAATGGTGTTAATGGTAACAAATTGAACTTTTTCTAAAGTGTTAGCGTAATTTTACTGTGTGGGGCATAAACATAAATGCAGCATATAACTTGCAAAAGTGTGGCGAAGGACACTCGGTATCAGCCTTAAATTTCCTGATCGGTGCACCACTAGTTAAAGAGTATACTTTGAAAGGCAACAATGTCGACGGGGCACGATACGATCCAGAATGCAGAAAACTAAGTATAACCGGGCCTTTAGGGTTTACTGCGTTACATCATCATGGCAATGAAGTTAACAAGTTGGATATAACTGCACACCAAAAATGTTTGCAAGCTATTTTATCACACATGTCTTGTAGCTATACTTTTGAAACCATGAGTATGAGCATTTACAGATTGGGCCCTATCACTTCCATTTCAAGCGCCTCAATGAAACACAGATTTCTGACAAGAGACAAGTCAAGATAAATTTGAATAACAATCAACATTATGCCACAAATGCTCTCCATTTAGGAAACTCAAAACCTCCCGATAAGATTTGCACGATATTCCAGGTCTAATAAACACTATTTTAGAATTCCCTGATATATTTCCATGCAGATGGGAACCCTCTCTATCTCTCTGGGAAAACAAGGGTTGTACAAAAATTAAAGGAAGTAGAATCAGCCAAATGTAAAGCTATATGTAAATTCACCAAACACAATAGAAATTTGCCTGTCCTTTCAACCACGTGACACACCTCAAAACACGACTCAAAATGAATTAGCCATTTAGAAATATCAATTTGTTTCAATCAAAAATGCCCAATTGTAGACATGCCATTTTTTCTTAAGATGCTCAATGTTTAGTCATGCCAAGGCACTCCGAAACTCATCTTTGGCTGGTCTAGGTGGGTGTTGATTGGGATTTGATCCACAGGACTATGGAGTTATACATGAGCCACAATTCTGCAGGTGCAAAATTATATTTTGAGTGCACAAAAAGTTATTTTGCACATTCAACATGATAATTTGAGGGCAAAAAAAATTCTGCACGCAAAGATGATATTTTCAGTGCAAAACAAAATTCTGAGCACACAATACATTTTTGCACTAAAAATATAATCTTTGCATGTGCAGAAAATTTCGTTTGCACTCAAAATATCTTGCATACGCAGAAATTGCACGCCCCAAGATATTTTGAGTGCACTAAAATTGTTCTGCTTTTGCAAAGTGGAACAGAGCGCCCAAAAAGTTATTTTGAACACGCAAGGTCATATTTTAAGTGCAAAAAAAATTCTGCATGCACAAGATTATATTTTCAGCGCATTAACAACTTTCTGCATGCGCAAAATTATATTTTGCATGCACTTGAACTCAGGTTAGTGAAGCAAGTTATCTTCTTGCATAGATAAATTCACTTTGAGCACACGAAAATCAATTTTACGCTTGAATAAAGCTTATTTGATTGTGAATTTGCTCAGAATACTTACATTTAGCTTTCTCCTCCTACCCTGAGCGCAAAATGTCATCTTGCTCGCGCAGAATTTTGTGTGTGTGCTCAAAATATTAATTTGTGGGAGCAAAATTGTGGCACAAGTATAACTCCATACATTAAAGTGGTCAATCCCCAACAGGCCCGGTCCCACATCACCACGTGTTTCTGCCACAGATGCACCGGTTAAAGTTGCTAGCAGAACAGCATCCTTAAAACAAACCCCTTCCAACAAGAGAAGACTGTAGAAGTGACCATAACACGCACACATAATTTATTTTTGTTTTAAATATAAAAATCCATGACCCTTAACCACTGAAAACTATTACAATGATCAGACAACATTAAATAATGAAACTACCCAAAACTGGCAAATGACAACACACAAACAAACTTCTAGATCAACACAATCGTATCCACGTTGACGATAAAGTCATTTTCATTCGACAACGTGATCGACCGACACCCCCGCCAAAAAAAAAAAAAAAAAAAAAAAAAAAACTTACCCGCCAGATCTGACCAACTAGCACCATGATAATATACGGTCAAGACAGTATTTCTTAAAACGGTAACCAATCACCTCAAATACAAATATTCGACCCTTTAAAGTACACTCTTGTAAGTTTATCTGACTGAAACACCAACATATATTCGATATTTAAAGCACGAACAGCCATTTTCATCTCCGTCATGGTGGAGTCTGACTGCGCTCGCGAGCTAAACGTCCCATTCCGACAACTAAAACCGCGTTAAATTCAGCTCAAACCATCTAAATACGACTTCATCTTTTCGTACGACCAGAACGGGGTTTAATAGCCCGGATAAAGGCACCTTCAGCGTTGTGTGGTCTTACCAAGAGTCCGATATGTGAAGCTGTACGTCTGAGGACGAGATGCTGCTGCGCAGTGAACAGCGCGAGACAGCGCTAAAAGGGAAAGAGATCCCGCGGCGTGCGCTCATATACATCTGGCGTCAGCACGTAACCCAGAACGCTGCTACTATGAGGAAGGCTTGGTACATGAATATTAATGAGGTACCGTGATAGCCGAGAAGTAGAACTATCCTATTGGCTGGAAGGCGTCTGTACTTAAGCGTTAGACAGCTGACGGCTCATGAATATGAATTAGGTAATGTGACCGCACGCTCCAGAGAGGTTTACCAAGTTACGTCATAACGACTTATTTAATATTTATGAACGTGGATTTGCCATCCTAGGATTCATAAATTAGTTACTAGAGCAAAGGGAGGGGTTGGCGGAAGTGGTTTGGAGGGAATGCCATTGTTCCAGAATGGGGTGGGGGGGGGGAAGTTTCCCGCCAAAGCGTTTGCCACTAAATATTTAAGACTATGGGTTGTCAACTACTTATTTATGGAAGGAAAGAGATCACATGTTGTTTTAGGGTGTTGTCTGTCAGTCCGTTGGTTTTCTCAGATGCTATTATGTAATGTAGGACTTTAAAACACTATGAATGTGCCCAAAAGCTAAGAGGCTATACACAATGAAATATAAGATTACATTTTCCATGAACTGTGCAGCTGTGGTGTGAACTGTCTTTCCAACCCAATAAAAAAACTGCCTTTGAACTTGAAAACATTTGGTTGAATCGGATTCTGGTGACGTTTTGGAACATTTCCCTGTTTGTGGTGAAATCATCCATTTCGGGATATTATAAAATCTGGAATAATATAAATACAGTCTTTGTTCTGTGTGCTTAGATAAAAGGCCAATGTCAGAAACTCAAGCAAAAACTATTCAGCTTATGATTATAGCTTATGGTGTGTGGCATGAATGAATAATAATAATAAAATGTGACTTCATACCAAGATAATAATAAAAAAAAAAACTCAAATAAATATCTGTGAATGATCTGCAAAGTCAATTACGTAAGCAAAATGCACATGAATAATCGTATGAAGTGACCATATGTGAAAAGTTTTGTTGTAGAGCTCCTAGAAAACCAAGTGGCCTTTGACCTGACCTTTCTAAGCCACAATGACCTCTGGCACCGACATATTGTTGCCCTCTTCATGAGTAGATTTGAACTGGCACCGAGTAATTCTTTAGTTTGGGTTCAAAAGAGCATCTGTAATCATTATAAGGCCACAAGCACGCCATTCTGACTGTGGAAAAAACACTGTTACATCCGTAATATGATGCTAGAGATCTAACAAGCTTAAACCAGTGCACATTGTATATGTTTATTTATTTATAATAATCTTTTAATTATTCAGCACATTCTCGTTGGCCCTCTAATCAGCTTATGATATGTAAATGAGGATATTGCATTGCATTTGGATATTGCTGCTTACAAATGATTATTTTAATCTGGAGAGTTAAGTGAGAAAAAACACAAAATTAATGTATAAATAACTGTAATTAGTTTTACTGTAAGCAGATGCCGCAAAACCCCCATATTTGAGTGTGTAAATGTGATATAACATGATTCATTTTTGGCATGACTATCCTTTTAACTGAATATTTTATCTCACAGTGACCGAGCGTTTGAGACCGAGAGGAGAGCGTGTGTATTCGCCCTCTCACCCTTTACTGTTCTTCTGTAACTATCATCTATTGCTGAGATGCCATTCCTGCCCTCTCGTCTTACAGCTGACAGTAAGAGATGCCATATAGATGCCCGCAGTCTTTAAAAATTAATGCCCTGACAAACACAGTTAACTCCTCACTTACCGCTCTGCACACATGAACACATACTGTAACTTAGTGACATGGGTTACATAATCAAAAGCTGTCAGTGGAGAATAGGGGAGGTGTTCAATGTAAAACACACATCTCACAGACTTATATAAATAGGTACAAAACACCTGATTAGTTTGAGCACAACAGGCTGGATCTGTCAACAGCTTGTTTAAATCTGATTAGTGGTGTTTTCCACTATATAGAAATGACATATGAATGGTATATAACGTACGGGACTCGAACCTAGGTCTCCATCGTGGGAGGCGGGTGCTCTAACAAGGAGGCTAAAGGCTACAGCCTCTAGCATCAGCGCACCTCTTGAGGTCAGGAGAGTGAGGTTTACACACTGCACAGCTATCTACCAGCTGGCTCCTGTTACACTCACCCCCACCCTCACTCCCATCTGGGTCACGGCACCAATATGATGCTTTTGTTCTACCCGCTCCGTACGGGACTCGAACCTAAGTCTCCGGCGTGGGAGGCGGGTGCTCTAACAAGGAGGCTAAAGGCTACAGCCTCTAGTGTCAGTGCACCTCTTGAGGTCAGAGTGAGGTTTACACACTGCACAGCTATCTACCAGCTGGCTCCTGTTACATATATATATATATATATACATATATATATATATATATATATATATATATATATATATATATATACGGTGCATTCAGGAATTTTTCACATCAATCTACACTCTATACCCCATAATGTATGGGGTATATGGGGGGTATGGGGGTCGGGTTTGTAGTGCATATGGGTGTACATCAAGGTTTGGCTGTTGATATATGCCATGATATATAAGCAAATGCTGCTCATTTCAGGTGGTGTTTCCCCATGAAGATATGCCTGCAGATACCTTGAGATGTCAAACCCCGCTCACCAGTGGAGACCTAATTAATTATTCATCTATTTTGCACTCTCTCTGTCTCTTTCTCTCTCTGCAGAGGTCGGATTTACCACACACACTTATAGTTTCCAACTGAATTGTGAGCATCCTCTGTATGTACACCAAAATTGGCCAAAAATAGCTCATAGTTGCCTAGTTCACAGTCCAGACCTCTGCATTGCTGTAACAGTCCAGTGTTGCAAATTTCAAGTCTGAACACTTATTGACGTAATGTCAACACATATCCATTTGTTTATAGCTGTCTACCTGAATAATTACTTATCTAGTTTAATGTCACAGACATTAAGGTAACTCCCTATCCTATCGCCCCTATCAGGTTTGTTATGAGGTTTGTTACCGCCACAGTAACGCAGAAATACACGTTACAGAATATTACAGGTTCAATACAAGTTAAGCTCAATCAACAGGATTTGTGGCTTAATGTTGATTACAAAAATGAAAAATAAGGGAAAAAATTATTTTGAATTGTCCCTCCTTTTCTTAAAAAAATAGTTACAGTGATGCACTTACAATGGAAGTGAATGGGGCCAATATTTGGAGGGTTTAAAGGCAGAAATGTGAAGCTTATAATTTTATAAAAGCACTTACATTCATTCTTCTGTTAAAACTCGTGTATTATTTGAGCTGTAAAGTCATTTTAGGGTTATAGGGTTCATTTACATTACATCGTCATGGCAAAGAAGTTGTAAAATTGACTATAACTTTACGCAAAAGTGTTTGGTAAGCGATTTTATCACACTAAAATCATGCTAGCACACATCTTGTGGCTATACTTACGATCTAAACGTCTACGAATTGGCCCCATTCACTTCTATTGTAAGTTCCTCAGTGTAACACAGATTTTTGCTTTTGTTATGAAAAGGAGGGACGAGTCAAAATGTATTTTTGTGGTAATCAATATTATGCCACAAATACTGTCGATTGAGCTTAACCTATATCAATCCGGAATATCCATTTAAGTACATAAAGGCCAAAAAAAGAGTATACAGAGGTACGTGAACGAAGACGTGTCTAGCTAAACAAGCAAAATTTTCCGCGTATAGTTGCGTTACAAAATGTATCAGTCCGAATGGCCAAAAACGTATGTGTGAACTTACTTAGGTTCATTTCTGGCCTTATATAGCGAAGGGGTTTGATCAAATCGCTATAAGGCCAAAAACATACCATAGCGCATTTTGATAATGCAACGCCATCTTCCGTTATGTTATGTACGCAGCAACACACAAAATCTAGCATGCTTAGCCAGCTAGAGGTGCCAGCATTCAAGTACTTGCATACGTTTCCAAATTAACTCTCAGTAGCAATAAAAATAGTGATGGTTGAATTTGCAAACACCACCCCAAAGACCTCAAATATACTATCAATCCATACTTATAATACTCAGAGATGAGCTCACAGGACATTACAGCCATATGGAGCATTTGCTCTTATAAACACTGGGCTGAACGAGCAGTTTGAACGCTGGATCACCATTCAAAAGAGCCCTTCAGCCTGCGTGAGCTCGCGTGAGCTTTTTTCATTATATTCGCCATGCATAATTCATTTAGCCTAGAGTCTGCAAAGTCCATATGCCACATGAATTAACACATTACTGTGGTGTTAATTATGGACTAATTTAAGGACTAATAGTCATCCTCAGCACAGCATGTTAATGCCAATCTGTACTGGGGCGATTGAGAGGAATACTGGACCATATCAGTGTTCCTCAACTTGAACCCAGAATTTATTTTGGACAAGCTAACTTGTTTACTGTACAAAAAATGTCAACAGGCTATTAGGGTTGTTCTTTTCTTTAAAAAAGCTAAAATGGAGGTTACAGTGAGGCACTTACAATGGAAGTGGATGGGAACAAATATTGGAGGGTTTAAAGGCAGAAAGGTGAAGCTTCTCATTTTATAAAAGCACTTACATTAATTCTTCTGTCATTATTTGAACGTTACATTTACGACTATATCGCTTTTATGACACTACACTCAAAGCGCTTTACACAGTGAACATGGGACTCTCCTCAACCACCACCAGTGTGTAGCATCCACACGAATGATGCGATGGCAGCCATTGTGCACCATTATGCTCACCACACACCAGCTATTGATGGAGAGGAGAGAGTAGAGATATAGAGCCAATTAATTGTTGGGAATTATTAGGAAGCCATGATTGATAAGGACCAATGGGGGAAATTTGGCCAGGACACCAGGGATTTGAATGGGATTGTGGGATTTTTAATGACCACAGTGAGTGGTCGCATCTGAAGGACGGTGACTTTTTTACACTATGTCCCCATCAATATACTGGGGCGTTAGAAACTGTGTGAAGATCCCTACTGCTTCAAATGCTCCACCATCATCCCTGTCCCAAAGAAACCCAAAATCAAAGTACTAATGACTACAGACACATCGCTCTGATGTCTGTGGTCATGAAGTCATTTGAGAGACTGGTGTTGGCACACCTGAAGGACATCACTGGACCCTTTCTAGATCCCCTTCAATTTGCTTATAGAGCAAACAGGTCTGTGGATGATGCAGTCAACATAGGATTGCATCATGTCCTGCAACATCTGGACAGAACGGGGACATATGCAAGGATCCTTTTTGTGGACTTCAGTTCGGCTTTCATCACCATCATCTCAGCTATTCTCCGGACTAAATTAAACCAGCTCTCTGTTCCCATGTCTATCTTTAAGTGGATTACCAGCTTTCTGACAGACAGGCAGAAGCTTGTGAGACAGGGGAAATTCACTTCCAGCATCTGTACGATCAGTACTGGTGCCCCCCAGGGATGTGTGCTCTCCCCACTACTCATCTCCCTGTATAGTAATGACTGCACCACCAAGGACCCCTCTGTCAAGCTCCTGAAGTTTGCAGAAGACACCACTGTCATTGGCCTCATCCAAGATGACAATGTGTCTGCATATATCAACCTGGAGCTGAACAAGCTCAAAACAGTGGAGATGATTGTGGACTTTAGGAGGAACACCCCAACATTGACCCCCCCTCACCATCATAAACAGCACTGTGGCAGCAGAGGTGGGGACTACCATCTCACAGGACCTGAAGTTGGAGACCCACATTGACATTGTGAAAAAGGCCCGGCAGAGGTTGTCCTTCCTTCGCTAGTTGAGGATGTTCAACCTGCCACAGGTGCTGCTGAAACAGTTCTACTCAGCAGTCATTGAGTCTGTCCTCTGCACTTCAATAACTGTCTGGTTTGGTTCAGCTATGAATTCAGACATCAGAAGACTACAATGGACAGTTCGGACTTCTGAGAGGATTATTGGTCGCCCCCTGCCCCCCCTTCAAGAACTGTACATTTCCAGAGTGAGGAAAAGGGCTGGTAAAATCACTCTGGACCACTCTCACCCATCCCACTACATTTGAACTGTTGCATTCTGGCCTGGCGCTATAAAGCACTGAGAACCGTCAGGCACAGTCCAGTTTTGTCTTATTGTGTATTTCTAGATATACCTACATTTTCCATTCGCTTTTTATTGTCTTATGGCTATATTTTTGGTGCACTGGAAGCTTCTGTCACCAAGACAAATTCTTTGTATGTGTAAGCATAACTGGCAATAAAGCTGATTCTGTCTTGTGTCTATACTCATAAAACAGTGAGTATCTTAACGTTAACAGATGGGCCCCATTCACTTCCATTGTAAGTGCCTCACTGTAACACAGATGCTTTTATTCTGGGTTGCAGTCAAAATAATATTTGTGGTATTCAACATTGTGCCACAAATACTGTCGATTGAATGTAACTTTTACTGAACCTGGAATATTCCTTTAACATGTTCTGTAGAGTTTCTTTTTTTACTTTAGGTGGGCAGAGTTAGCAATTTTGCATTTCATCTGTGCTACCCATGAAAGTTGGCTCTCTCTCTTGCCATCTTGTCTGTGCCAACCAGAATTTTCTTTCTGTGTCGTTATGTGCTCACCCACTCCCAAGCGCTCCCTGTTCCAAACCAAAAAGCGGGGGATAGACAAATGTGAAGTGACATGAGAGAACGCTTTGCTTTCCTTGGACAAACAGCCACCGTGTGGATTTAAGAGCTGAAGAATTGGCGTAGCAAGACCCTGGCTGATAGAGCCGGATCTTTAGTTAACAGCCCTGAATTTTTTGGGTGATGAGAAAAAGGAAAAAAAGAAAAAAAAGAAAAAATGAAGGCTTAATGTTCATTACATCAGGGTACAAAAGCAAGGCAGGCTTCAATTCTGGCTTCAAATGTAAATGAATTCCAACCACTAATCCCAACATTGCAATAATTGACAGTTCGCACTTTGACATTTACCTGCTGTCCGTGCTCAAGTTCATCAGACACGTTTTGAACGCCTCAAATGGGAGCTCTCTCACGGGGTGCAGCTGAGGCACTGAGGTTTTATTATGCAAGCCTTATTTCTAAATATACAATCTATAAGCCTCATTTGTTTTTATCAATCCACAAACCAAGTAGATTTTAATGCTTGCGCCAGTCTGGAGTCTGTACATGGGAATGAAGAATGTTTATTGCAGTGCAATTTCCTCAGATGCAGCTCAAATAGCAGAACAGTGACCTGTAAGCCTAAATAGCACAATATATAAGTCTTAAAATGATAAACTCTCACAATAAACTGAAAAACAAACATGATCAAAACTGTCACTACCTGTATATGCGCTCTGCCCGTGCTGGTTAAACTGCTTTTTTTTAAATAGCCTCTTTGGCTATTTCGGCTAACCATTTTTAAATTGTAAAAAAATCAAATGACATTGAACAATGACGTAATTGTACTGAAGCCAGAACATTCCTTGAATGAAATAAAATAAAATTGATAAACTGATTTTTAAAAAGCTGTACAACAGTATAAATTAAGTATAAATTAAAAGCAGCACAACAAATACTACTATGTAAAAATGTCACCCTGATATATGAAAGAATTGTCAGAAAATACTATTTTATTTTTTACATTAAACAATTTTTAGTACCATTAGTCAAACTATAAAAAAAATGATGTTTGCACATGATTTTATTTTATGTATCATATTTTATACATGGATTTCAACAGGCCTTTTCAATACAATAATATATAAAAGTTTAATCAAGCACAAGCTGCTTATATTCAGCAAATACTCTTTTAAAAATATCAGTAACAATATAATAATTACCGTCATTTTAACTTTATTAAAATCAGCAAAGAGTTCATCTAAAAAAATATATTTTTGGTAAACTTTTGATTATGTTAATGATACACAGGCTTTAGAAAATAGCGTATATATATTTTTATACAGGCGGCGTTATAGCATTAAATTCTACATCATTCTTTAATTATTTTTAGAGTAATGAAAATGTAAAAATAAATGTGCATTATGGAAATTGCAAAAAGTAGTGAATGTTTTCAAACAGGTTTCCCAAATACTCCTCCTGTTTCCCATTGTTCTACAAAACAAATAGTCCCACCCCTATCTCAGGCCATTGGTTGAGTCAATGTTGCAGTGTCAGACTGGTTGTGATGCATAAACAAACCATGCAATATTTTGATAGAGCCACATAGTCACAGTGTTTACACATTTGTGAGAAATTAACTTACGAAAACCTTAATTATAACTGTCTCTGAGAATAACACCGGGATATTTTAACATAAAAAGGATACTTTTTACCTTTAAGAAATATTTAGATTTTACCCAGACATGTTTTTGACATGTTTCGTGAGATTTACATCAAAAGCTTGTCGGATATTAGTCGAGGATGCCAGTAACTCTGAATCGTCAATGCTTTAGGTCACCCACACATACTATTGAATGAACTAAATGGACTCGGAACATCAAACAAGCTTCAAATTGAGCCGGTGTGAAAGAGTGATTCTGTTTCATGTCCAGGTCATTTCAAATAGCTGTGAACTCATGAACTTTGACTATTGAGAGTCTTGCAACTCATAGTGACCTCATTTAGCTTTACTGCTATTTTTAACATCACACAAGCTCAGTGCTGTAATATGCAATGGTCAGAATCCATCTTTAATTAACCAACAATATAAGCAGAATTAAATTAGATATGGTCTGAGCAACAGTGCAGTGTCAACTCTGGATGAACGATGTTTGTGTGTGTGTGTGTGTGTGTGTGTGTGTGTGTGTGTGTGTGTGTGTGTGTGTGTGTGTGTGTGTGTGTGACAGAGGTGCATAGTAATGCTTTTTTAATCCCTGCACTGAAAGAGAGCTCGGCTGCAGCACTTCTTTTATGCATTGCGATTCCACAGGGGATAAAGCATCTGCTGAGACAGCGCAAATGCTGCACGATTCACCAACATGCCTTTTATGTTTGTTGAGGGCATTTTTGTCTTTAAAAAGGTGTGTATGTGTGTTCTGTGGAGGAGAATCCCTCTGTCAAAGTTTATTCAGTGTCAGATGAATTGTATTGTAAGATAAATGTCAGTATGACATATACAGACAGTACAAATGTGTCAGCTGAATGAGATTACTTTGTTAAAAACCCCTAAATATCATCACTTATCAGTGCAATGTAAAGGATGTGACAAAAGTTGCATTGGAAGTTGCTGGGTTGCATTTATGACAGTGATTGCATAATAAGGAGGCTGCATAATCACGACTCCTGTGAGGGGGGGGCGTTCCCCTTAGCACGTGGCGGCAGCTGTGCATCAAGTGTTTCCTGAAACGCTCTTCTCAGATCTGCTCAATCGAGCTGTTTCATGTGTTTAATTTGTCTGGTTCAAGTTTCCATATGTCCTCCAGGATTAGACAACAGCCCCAACATCTCAAGATGTTCCTGGAGACGGTATCTTAGCAACGGTGGCACTGGAGACAATGAGCTGAGTGCTCCAAATTAGGACGTGAAGGAAATCTAGTTTCCAACTAGCAAAAAATCTAGAGACATGACAAATGTATAGTTTGGTTTGACATCCACTGTACATTAGATCAACTGAATAGTATTTCTCACTATGAATAATTGAGTGAAGTTTAACTTTCAATTCTGTGGAGCTCTCACAGCACTCTCATATTTTAGATACTTATGTCAGCTTGACACAGACAACATACTGTTATTGTACAAACCTGAGACAAAAATGTAATTATGAACCTCTTAATAGAGCCTTCAAGCTACTAATACAAATTTTTGAGTGAAATTCCTCTTAGAACAACTTCAAGCTACACCCATAAAACATTCCCAGTTAGTACACAGTATCTGAGTGTTCAGATTTATGCTTTAGTAACCATCTACTAATTGCCAAGCAACCACACAAAATAACCTAAAATCACTTAGCAACCACCCAGGACACCTTAGCAACCATCTAGTAACACCAAAGAAACTGCCCAGAAAACCATAGCAACAACCTGGTACACCCTAAAAACCACCTAGCAATCAACTAGACCACCCTAGCAACCACGTAGAACAACTTAAATACCACCTAGCATCCAGAACATCCTGGTAACTACCTAAACACCCAAAATCTCACCTATCAACCACCCAGACTATCCTTGCAACCACCTAGAACATTGTAAAACCACCTAGCAAACACCCAGGACAACCTAAGAACAACCATGCAACTACCCAGATCCCCTTAGCAACCACCTAGAATACCCTGAAAACCACTAGCAACCACCTAGAACACCCTAAAAACCACCTAGCAATCACATAGAACACCGTAAAACCACCTAGCAACCACCCAGAGCACCATAGCCATCCTCTAAATTACCATAAAACCCACATAGCAACCATTCAGAGTACCTTAGCAACCACCAAAAACAACCTAAATACACCTACCATTCACCCAAAGCATCCTAAAATCCACATGGCAACCACCCAGATCACCTTAGCAAACATTAAAATCACCCTAAAAACCACCTCACGACCACCTATATCACCTTAGCAACTACCTAGAATACCCTAAAAACCACTTAGCAGCAACCCAAAACACCCTAAAACCACCTAGCAACCACTCGGAGCACCATAGCCACCCACAATGCAACCATTCAGAACACCCTGTCAACCACATAAAACACACCTAGCAACCACCCAGAGCACCCCAGCAACTTTCTAGAACACCCTTAAAACCACTTCACAACCAGCTAGAATACCCTAAAAAACACCTTAAACAAACTAAAACCCCATAGCAACCACCCAGAACACCCTAAAACCATACACCATCCACAGTAGCAACCACCTAGAACACCCTAAAAACCACCTCACAACCACCCAGATCACCTAACAACCACCTAGAATACCCTAAAAAGAAAACTTGCAATCACCCAGATCACCTAGCAACCACCTAGAATACCCTAAAAATAACCTAGCAATCACCCAAAACACCCTAAAACTACATAGCAACCACAGAGAGCCCCATAGTCACCCCCTAAAACACCCTAAAACACCAGAAATCCTACATTGCAACCATTCAGAGCACCCTGGCAACCACATATAACACACTAAAACCAACTCACAACCACCTAGAATACCCTAAAAACCTCCTGGAACACCCCAAAAACCACCAAGCAATGACCTAGAACCCCCCAAAAACATATACCATCCACAGTAGCAACCATTTAGAGCACCCTAAAAACCACCTAGCAACCACCCAGAACACCCTAAAACCACCTAGCAACCATCAGGAGCACCATAGCCACACCCTAAAACACCCTAAAACCCACATAGCAACCATTCAGAGCACCTTAGCAACCATATAAATCAACATAAAACACCTACCAACAACCCAAAGCACCCTAAAAATCACATGGCAACAACCCAAAGCACCCTAGCAACAGGGCTGGGAAGTAACAAAATACATGTATCAGGATTATGTATTTAAAATACAAAATATAAGTAACTGTATTCCACTACAGCTACAGTTTAAATCACTGGTAATCAGATTAGTTACATTCAACAAGTTTTTTGA
>NC_068320.1:26229830-26287330 GCF_025860055.1 Xyrauchen texanus | reverse complement strand
AAAAAGTGTGTTTTTGTGTACACAATTCACAGTGAGTGACACTATGATACACTGAGCTAGAAACAGACTCAATATGGCACATTCACTCGAAAGAGAAACAAGATGGTAGAAATCAAGTGATCCCGTAAACTCCCGTCTTTCACTTCAAGACCTGCTTGTAAAGGCACATTGTTTTTAGTAGTTATTATATTCACATGAGCACATTCAAACATCTGATTGGGCGGTGTGCAAGTGATCAGGTGACCAAACGTACGCCCACAGAACAAAGACACGTGGGCTATGGGTGACGCACATTTCTCTGGAAATAAAAAAGGATTATTGATTATTTACTATGTACAGATGTGAAGCTAATACTCTATTCTACTCTCAGACTATTTGGCTTTGTAAATGTACATCTAGTCTGATGTAACAGTGGCGCACGAGTGTCTAGGAACTACAAAAGTATGCAACAGTATGTCTGCTACACGACTACATCTACTATTTCCTCATAGTAATATTGAATCCAACGCTCTTTATACTGTACACGCTTCATTATCATTCAGAAACAGCTCAAATAAATTAAACAATCGCGACTTGTGTATGAAATGTAGATTCCTAGTTTATGAAATTGTTCCCAAAACGCTTTTAAAATAATAAAAAATTGACCTCCTTACAACTTCATTCCTTTAATAACATTGCAATAAAATATCAGGTAACACCAGCGATGCTGAACCCCTTTTAAGCTTTATTTTTGGGTGAATGTCCGGGTCACGTTTCACCCCTAAAATCATTAGAAAATGATTTTGCATGAAGAAAATGAAGCCTGTTTTTACCTCCAATAAGATGTTTATCCATGTTCAATTATTTGCATGACAACTACGCACATAAGCATTCTCAATACTTAATTTTAATTAGATTCTCATTAGTGCGATATATGTTTTATATTTATTTAAATCTGCATATATTAAAGGCAGTACAACAAATACCCTGTGGTGTATAAATATATATATTTCTTTATGACAATAATGAGATTTGGTGGTAAAATGTGCTTAATTGGCATGAAAATGGCTTCATTCTTTCTTAACAATTTGGAGGTGAAACATAACCCGAACATGCTCTTAAAGGGACAGTTCACCCATTTCCTCACCCTCATGCCATCTCAGATGTGCATGACTTTCTTTCCTCTGCAGAATAAGATTTTTAGAAGAATATCTCAGCTTTGTAGGTCCATAAATGTAAGTGGATGGTGACCAGTCTTTTGAAGCTCCGAAAAGCACATCAGGGCAGCATAAAAGTAATCTGTAAGACTCCAGTGGTTTAATATATGTCTTCTGAAGCTATGCAATCACTTTGGGTTAGAAACAGATCAATAATTCCAAAATCTTCCTATAAATCTCCATTTTCACTTTCGGAATGTGAAAGTGAAAGTAGAGATTTATAGTTAAAAAGGACTTAAAATATTGATATGTTACTCATCCACACCTATCATATTGCTTCTGAAGACATGGAATAAACCACTGGAGTCTAACGGATTACTTTTATGCTGCCTTTATGTGCTTTTCGGAGCTTCAAAGTTCTGGCCACCATTCACTTGCATTGTATGGAACAACAGAACTGACATATTCTTCCAAAAATCTTAGTTTGTTTTCTGCAAAAGCAAGAAAGTCATGCACATCTGGGATGGCATGAGGGTGAGTAAATGAGAGAATTTTCATTTTTGGGTGACCTGTCCCTTTAACAGGGGAGATTGAAGCTTTACTGATATCCTCCAATACAGCAGGGGGCGCTCAAGGGAGTTGAAAATATTAAATAAACATTTTAAAACAATGGTTTGGGGGTGTTGGGATTTTCCCCTTTTTGAAGAGTAAAAAAAAAAACAGTCCCACAATGCACTTCTCCTCAAGAGAAGCTAGCATGGCCGTCCTTTAGCGGCGATCACAGCACAAATGCATATAAAAACAACACAAATATAAACCGAATGTGTTGTAAGGTGATATCGAGTGAAGTGTGTTTCCGGGTCGATCCTCGACTTCCGAGCTGAAGACGTGGGAGTGTCTTGGCAGTTTGTGGTGTTATTTAAAGATGAAGTTGAGGAACACCTGGAGGATGATGAGGAAAAGAATGATGGCGAAGTCTCTGTGCGTGAGGAACGAGCTCTCCGCCGGCGACTGACTCGCCACTCGACCCCTCAGAGCGGTCACACTCCTGAATAAAATGTCAATAATTATTGTGAAATGTAGATTGTCGTTATTAAATGAGAATTTTCAAATGCAGTATGTTAATAACCTGTTAATATCCTCCTGGGTTTGTCTGATTGACTCAATGGCACTTTGGATTTCACTTAAATCAGTTGCTTTCTTCCTCAAGCGACTGGTGTGTTTGCTTTTGTGCCCTGAAACAAAGATGATGTCACAAAGCATCGTTCAATACTTTAGTATATTATTATTTTCAAAAGTAATTGTGAGAGGTGTTTCTGTGTAAAAACTCGCTGCCACTATGCGGGAGTTCCGTTCAAACGATACAAATGTTCACACAAAAGTGAGGGGCAGTTCACACCAAACACATTTTTGCGACACATCTTGCTGTTTTTCAGCATCTAGCGCAGCAGCGCTGTTTTTTTAGACATACAATTTTAAAAACTAGTCTTGAGACACCCATGATCTGTTTTATTTTCATTGCACCGCATCGTAACATTTTTAACGCAACAACGTGTTCAATTTAAACAGCCCCTTTGCGCTGAATTGTACCTCTTCAACTCTGTGGACCCGTCGGTGGGTCCAAAAGGGGGCGCTATAACGCGAAAGTCTCCAAATGCATAAATCAGGCATATTGGGTATCGTTTGAAAGCTTAGAATCTGAACTTTTCATAACTAGCCATCATTTCTGCATTTATGTTACATAAAATAACAAAATAAGCCCTGAAAATATCAGCGTC
This sequence comes from Xyrauchen texanus, assembly GCF_025860055.1. Lineage (NCBI taxonomy): Eukaryota > Metazoa > Chordata > Actinopteri > Cypriniformes > Catostomidae > Xyrauchen > Xyrauchen texanus. The sequence continues at coordinate 26,284,416 of NC_068320.1, read as the reverse complement.
GCAAATCAGCGCCACCTAGAGGTCATGTGGTAGAAATCTTAATATAAATACGTATAGAAGTCTTTGAAATAGCACTTTAATTAGACATGTTATATATCAAATTAAAGCTCTTGTTCTCAAGAATGCGACTGTATAGTTCATTGTGTTGCACTAATATCACAGTTTGAAATATTATGTAATAAGCTTTTAAATTTGAGAGTGAAAAATGGCAGACGGCAGCCAAAAACCAACACTTATTAACCAACACTTAACCAACCAACACTTATTAATGGGGGCTTATGATAATTGTATTTTTAATACTGTGTGTGTGCCTTACTCTCACTGCCTGACGAGTCCTGTTGGTCCGGTTCCGGAGAAGAGCAGCCACTTTCTGGACTTTTCGGTTTGTCACTTTTATGTTTTCGTTTTGGTCCTGTCACCTAAACAAACAAAAACAGAACATTTACACACCTTCACCTTTAAATGACATTCTTAATATTAAATGTGTTTCTCATGCACACACAAACAAGTCAGACATGCAAGCGCGTCAGTTGCCGAAGAGCACGTCAAAACCAAAATAAGCCAACCAGAACACAAAAAAAAAAGAAGTTAAAGATGAGGCAGAGTAGTGGTCATGTGACCAGATGATTGGTTGCTTTGCTGAATGGTGATTGGTCGTTTGGAGAACAGACAAGAGTGCAGGCGGCGATGATGAGACGGTAGCAGAGAGAGGGATTGTGGGTAGGTGGAAGGGTTTGAGAGGTGGGAAGGGTGGGGACGTACCTGGCTCAGGTAATTGTCCCTCCGGGAGCCCTGCTGGGTACTGAGACTAACTACACTGGCTGAACGTACCATAGGCGTCCTGTGGCGCACTTTGGTTTGAATACAGCCATCTTTCTCGAACTGAATCAGATCGTTGAGCGGATCCCACGGACGAGTGCTAGAACACAGAAAAACACCAGCCTCACAGTAAACCTGCTATGGTGAAATGCACTTCCTGTCCAGGAGGTGTCAGCAGAACACAAACATCTGTTAAATAGTCATGAGCATGCTAGGGCAAGCCGAATTGACTTTTATTAATTTGCAGGATATGAATGGTTGGTATCAACAATCACATTTTCACTCCTTAAAATGCTAATTCTTGATGTCATGCAATTAATACTAATAAAAACTTTAATCCTAAAGGTCATCACTCACAGAAATACACATAGTTATACAATACCAACTGGACCTGTGTGAAAAAGTATTTGCCCCCTTAAGTTTATAGCTGGTTGTGCCACCTTTAGCAGCAACAACTGCAACCAAACGTTTCTGATAACTGGAGATCGGTCTTTCACAACACTGTGGTGTAATTGTGGCTCACTCGTCTTTACAGAACTGCTTTAGTTCAGCCACACTGGAGGTTTTGAGCAGGAACTGTCCATTTAAGGTCCTGCCACAACATCTCAATCGGGTTCAAGTCAGGACTTTGACAAGGCCACTCCAAAACTTTAATTTAGCTTCTTTTGGGCCATTCAGAGGTGGACTTACTTCTATGCTTTGGATCATTGTCTTGCTGAATTATCAAGTTGTGCTTGAGCTTCAACTCACGGACTGATGACGGGACGTTCTCCTTTAGGGTTTTCTGGTAGAAAGCAGAATTCATGTTCCCCTCAATTATTGCAAGTCACACTGGCCCAGAAGCAGCAAAGCACCCCCACACCATCACACTACCAGCACCACGCTTGACCGTGGGTATGATGCTCTTTATGTGGAACTCTGTGTTTGATTTCCACCAGATGTAACGGGACCCCTGTCTTCCAGATGGTTCCAGTTTTGACTCAGTCCACAGAACGTTCTCTCAAAAAGGTTTGAGGATCATCAAGGTGTGTTTTGGCAAAATTCAGAAGAGCCTTAAAGTTCCTCTGGGTTAGCAGTGGGATTCGCCTCGCCACTCTTCCATGGATGGCATTTTTGATCAGTGTCTTCCTGATAGTGGAGTCATGAACAGTGACCTTTATTGATGCGAGAGAGGCCTGCAGTTACTTGGCCTTTTCTGACTTTTTGGATCAGTCGTCGCTGTGCTCTTGGAGGAATTTATGAAGGTCGGCCACTTCTGGGAAGGTTCACTACTGTGCCAAGTTTCCTCCATTTGGAGATAATGACTCTCACAGTGGTTCTTTGGAGTCCCAGAGTCTTTGAAATAGCTTTGTAACCCTTCCCAGACTGATGCATTTCAATCACCTTTTTCCTCATCATTTCTGGAATTTCTTACGACCTTGGCATAGTGAGCTTTTAGCAAACTTCCTGCAGCTGAAAAAGTTATATTTAGGAGCTGATTTGATTGAACAGGGCTTGAAGTAATCAGGTCTGCGTGTGTTTCGTCCAGCTGAACCCCATTATGAATGCAATTTCACAGATTTGGGGATTTAGTAAGTAAGGGGGCAAATACTTTTTTGCTTCAGTAAATAACATAATCATTTAAAAACTGTATTTTGTGTTCACTCAGATTGCCTTTGTTTTTTGTAAGATTATTTTATTTATAATAATTTTTTAATTATTATGATATATACACAAAAACTGATGAAACCAGGATGGGGGCAAATACTTTTTCACAACACTGTAAATGTATTTCAACATGTTAGATTTGGTATTTTAAGAGTAATTAAAGATATCTTACTAGTTACAATCACATCACAGATATCAGAAATGAACATTGGCACTATTTAAGTCAAATTAGTTACAATTCAATTGTTGATCTCAAGAATGGACATTTTTATTAGTAACAATGTAATTATGGATGTAAAAAAATATAATTTTACTAGTAAGAACAGCTGGGAGGAGGCCTCGGGGAAGACCCAGGATTAGGTGGAGAGATTACATCACCACACTGGCCTGGGAACGCCTCGGGGTCCCCCAATCAGAGCTGGATAATGTGGCTCGGGATAGGGAAGTTTGGGGCCCCCTGCTGGAGCAGCTGCCCCTGTGACCCGACTCCGGATAAGCGGTTGAAGATGGATGGATGGATGGATGGATGGATAGTAAGCACAGGATAGCTGATATGTGACATTGAACTAATAAGAAATGAATTGTAAATATCTGTAATTGCGTTTTGAATAGGACTGAATGACATCATTGTGAAATAACATTTTTTGATATCAAGAATGTTTATTTCTGCGAGCGATGACGTCAGTTTTGATAATAAGTGTCAGCATTTTAACTAGTGAAAATGTAATTATCCTGGGAATGATCAAAAGAGTTTTCAGAACATAACGCATAAAATAAATGCACTTTCATAAAACCCTCTATTAAAACATCCACTCCATTAAAACATTTCAGGCTATTTTTAAGATTTACACATTTCAACTGTATGACAAATTTCTACATTACTGTAATTTTAAGTTCAATTAAATGAATCACTTAATCTCAGTTGCCTCCGCGTCTGAGACCGTCAATCTGCGCATCTTATTATGTGACTTGTTGAATGCGTTGCCATGGAGACGTAGCGCATGTGGAGGCTTCATGCTATTCTCCGCGGCATCAACGCTCAACTCACCACGCGCCCCACCGAGAGCGAGAACCACATTATAGCGACCACGAGGAGGTTACCTCATGTGACTCTAACTCTCCCTAGCAACCGGGCCAATTTGGTTGCTTAGGAGACCTGACTGGAGTCATTCAGCACGCCAGCAGGGGTAGTAGCCAGTGTCTTTTTACCACTGAGCTTCCCAGGCCCCCCTGGCTGAATATTGTTGATATCACTGCGATACCTTTGGTAAATGGAAAGTTTTTGATGTCTCGGGATTAAAAAGGCGAATTACAGTCATCATTAGCAGTAAATAGGCCTAAACGGCAAATGATCAAACTCCTATTTTGGATGTCATTATTTCACAACATGAAACAAGATCAATCATTAAACAACTTCTGAAGTTATTGTCGGATCAGCAGCTTTTGACTTACTCGGCATATCGGTAATGCCACTCTCCGGTGGCGGGGTCTTGTTCGAACAAAAGGGGCGTCCACTCCTCACATTTCACCTTTCGCTCGCGTGCCGCCTTCCTCTGAACCTCCTCCAGGATGAACTTCTCATTGGTCGCTTCCGTTTGGTCCTTGTTATTTATGGCACGCGTCACATGTTGCCACAACCTGAAGATTGACACAGAGAGTTTTGGTCCATTATGGTTGTAAATGTGCTAAATTTGCAGCAGTTAAGAGGCTTAAATCGAAAGATAAATAAAACAGAATAGCTTCGTTAGTTTTTGCCACAACCATTTCTTACTGAACAATGTCACTTTTAATGTCCTCTCTGGTAAATATGCACTAATTTGCAGATGCTCTTTACAGAACTGTTGGTTTTCTTAAAGTGACAGTACCGATTTTTAGTATGTGCTCAATAAATCAATTTAAATACTTGTTAAATGTAACAAAAATATAAACTTTTCAATATAATATAATATTTATTAATGGAATACATGGTTTTGATTATTTTGTAAATCTCATCAAAATTACGAAAAACTCAAAATTATTATTTTTTAATGTATATTTTCTTAATGTACCTAGTTAGAAGATCTGTAACAAAACTTAAAGGCATAGTTCAACTAAAAATGAAAGTTCTGCAATCATTTACTCAGCCTCGTATAGTTCCAAACCCTTATTTCTCTCTTTCTTCTATGGGACAAAAAAGGCGAGTAAATGATGACCGAATTTTCTTTGAACTATTTAGAAAAGGCCATACATCTACATGCACAAGACTTTACAGAATATCTTCAGCATAATTTACAGATCATGTGCACATTTAATTTGAGTTGTAAGTGAGCAGCAGCGATCAGCTGTGTTACCTCTCGGACTCGAACTCGCCCTGTTCCTCTGGTGGTACAGTACAGCGGGTCAGTCTGCTCTGTCTCAGCTCGGGCGTCGGGTTCCAAAACATCTCAACCTCGCCCGTCTTCTTATCGTTAATGAAGATTTCACTGTCCTGTAGACAACACACACACCCAAACAATACTGATGACTAGGGATGTCAACAGGGCTGATAAACTAAATTCACATTTTTTACTGAAATGTTACCAAAATTCAAATTATATTGAATCTTAAAGACATCAATTCAGGTAGGGGGAAAAATCTACAAGCAATCTGATTTTTAAAGGCACAGTACAGCCAAAAATGAAAGTTCTCATCATTTACTCACCCTCATGCCATCCCAAATGTGTATGGCTTTCTATATTTTGCTGAACACAAATGAAGATTTTTAGAAGAATATCTCAGCGCTGTAGGTCCATACAATGCAAGTGAATGGTGACTGAAATGTTCAAGCTCCAAAAGCACATAAAAGCGGCATAAAAGACTCCAGTGGTTAAATCCATGTCTTCAGAAGTCATATGATAGATCAGTGGGTGAAAAACAGATCAATATTTAAGTCATTTTACTATAAATCTCCACTTTCACTTTCACATTCTTTTTGGCGATTCGCATTCTTTGTGCATATCGCCACCTACTTGGCAGGGAGGATAAATAATAGTAAAAAAGTACTTAAATATTGATCTGTTTCTCACCCATACCTATCATATCACTTCTGAAGAGATTACATTTATGCTGCCTTTATGTGCTTTTTGACCTTATAAATGTATGGACCTACAGAGCTGAGATATTCTTCTAAAAATCTTCATGTGTGTTCTGCAGAAGAAAGAAAGTCAAACACATCTGGGATGGCATGAGGGTGAGTAAATGATGAGAGAATTTCATTTTTGGGTGAACTGTCCCTTTAAATCGACAGTGTCTCCTCAAGAGGGTGCATCAAATCAATAAAAAAACTATTAGTACAACCATATCTGGCTGCTAACAAAATATGCTTAAAATGATAAAGTCAAAAGAATAAGCCAGTTCTCAATATTCTCAAATATTAAGTAAAAAGGTACAACGAGAAAAGAAACACTTCAATAGACGGTTCAGTCCTCATCAAGTCATCATCAGAGCTTGGCACACATCCAAAATTATGTGCAGATTTATCTTAAATTCTACAAATATTTGACAGCCTTACTGATGACACTGTCTGACTGGTGAAATGAAAATTCAGATTTAAAACTTTACTTCACATGTAGTCTCGCTATTCACTTTTGGACTTTAAGTCTGGTCCCCTTAGCAGTTCATTGTGGCCAAGAACTGCCCATTTAGACAGGAAGAGAGCATTTAACTCACATTTAAAGTGACTTTGCCTTTTTTAATGTAACCTTTACAGGCAACTTCAGACAGTCTGTGAGGGTAAGACTATATTAGACACACACACACGCAGGACTCACCCAGTGTCCCTCCAGTGTGGCCAGCACCTCTTTCCCAAGTTTAATCTTTCCGTTGATTTGATTCACATTGTCACTGCTTCCGAGAAACGGCTGAGAAATCAGAGAGAAGACAGTCATACAACTAAAACTACAACTAGACAAGACAAACTTTGATGTTGGCTTGACAAGCCGTGTCTAAAAGTTTGAACTAGTTTTAAAAGTTTAAAGGTTATATAGACATTATAGTCAGATGGACCGTCATATAGATATGGATGAATGGATGGATGGATGATAGATAGATGGATAGATGGATAATAGATAGATAGGAAAGAGTGATAGATAGATAGATAGACAGACAGATAGATAGATGGATAGATGGATAGATAATAGATAGATAGGAAAGAGTGATAGATAGATAGACAGACAGACAGATAGATAGATAGATGGACGGACGGACGGACGGACGGACGGACGGATGGATAGATAGATAGACAGATAGATAGATGGATGATAGATAGATAGGAAAGAGTGATAGATAGATAGATAGACAGACAGATAGATAGATGGATAGATAGATAGATAGATGGATGGATAGATAGATAGACAGATAGATAGATGGATGATAGATAGATAGGAAAGAGTGATAGATAGACGGATAGATAGATAGATAGATGGATAGATGGATGGATGATAGATAGATGGATGGATAGATGCATGGATGATAGATAGATAGATAGGAAAGAGTGATAGATAGATAGATGATAGATAGATGGATGGAAAGATGGATAATAGATAGATAGATAGATAGATAGATAGATAGATGGATGGATGGATGATAGATGGATGGATGGATGGATGATAGATAGATGGATGGATGATAGATAGATAGGAAAGAGTTATAGAGAGATGGATGGATGATAGATAGATAGGAAAGAGTGATAGATAGATAGATGGATGGATAATAGATAGATATGATAGATAGATAGGAAAGAGTGATAGATAGATAGATAGATAGATGGATGGATGGATGGATAATAGATAAATAGATTGGAAAGAGTGATAGATAGATAGATCAGACATATAGATAGATAGATAGATCAGACATATAGATAGATAGATAGATAGATAGATAGATAGATAGATAGATAGATAGATAGATAGATAGATAGATGTCAATACGGGTGGTGGAGGACGAATCTCAGTTGCCTCCACGTCTGAGACGTCAATCCACACATCTTATCACGTGGCTTGTTGAGCACGTTACCACGGAGACCTAGTGCGTATGGAGGCTTCACGCTATTCTCCGCGGCATCCACGCACAACTTACCACACCCCCCACCTAGAGCGAGAACCACATTATAGCGACCACGAGGAGGTTACCCCATGTGACTCAACCCTCCCTAGCAACCGGGCCAATTTGTTTGCTTAGGAGACCTGACTTGAGTCATTCAGCACGCCCTGGATTCTAGGGGTGATAGTCAGCGTCAATATTCGCTGAGATACCCAGGCCAATAAATATATATACTCCTCAAAATGTATCAACACCATGAAAAGAACAAAATATACAGTTATGCCAAATTAGGTAAAAACAGCAAGACCGCTCGTGTTTGTAGAACAGCAACAGCGCCGCCTACTGAACAGGGGTGAAATTGATTTTCTTTACATTTCTTTATGAACTCTGTACCAAGTTTGGTGGATGTAGCTTTGTAGGATAACAGTATGTTGGCTTTGTCATACCACCATAATAACAACAATACCAAATTCCCCATTCTCAAAGCACAAGGCGTCATTCCAGAGTTGTTTTTTTGTTGTTTGGTACAGCAGCAGTGCAGTTATTAGTGTGGCATTTGATTAGATATGTTATATATGTGTAGTCTGTGGCCTTTCTCTCTGAATCCTGAAATAAACGTTCATTAGCACAAAACACACAGACCTTGAGTTTGAACTCCAGCTGAGCACTGTAGCCCGTCTTCTCACAGGCAATGGTGACTTGTCCGCCCAACTCTAGTGTCATAGTACCATATAGAATACCTGCACACAGAAAGAGAGAGAAAATGTGTTTATTTGCGCGAGTGAATAATGTATCTAAATGTAACTGTTTGTGTATGCATCGACAATTGTATTTACTTTCTTACCAAGTTGATAAAAAAACAGAGCACAAATCACATTACTGGAGAATACATGACGCTTGGAGGAACAAGGAAGCTTTGGTGACACTTTATAAACCATTCACAAACATCATATAATGTTTAACAGACCAGTAGATCGTGTTCAGATCATTCAATATGTCGGAATATATAAATCACTTTCATGACATTTACTATAATTTCTGAATGTGTATTAAAGGAACAGTTCACCCCAATATGAAAATTCTGTCATTATTCACTCACCATCATGTCGTTCCAAATGCATATGACTACATTTATTTCGTGGAACAAAAAAGGAGATCTCTTAGGGAATGACAGTCACTATTCACTTTCATTGTATTGAGAATATATATATACAGTGAGGAAAATAAGTATTTGAACACCCTGCTATTTTGCAAGTTCTCCCACTTAGAAATCATGGAGGGGTCTGAAATTGTCATCGTAGGTGCATGTCCACTGTGAGAGACATAATCTAAAAAAAAAATCCAGAAATCACAATGTATGATTTTTTAACTATTTATTTGTATGATACAGCTGCAAATAAGTATTTGAACACCTGAGAAAATCAATGTTAATATTTGGTACAGTAGCCTTTGTTTGCAATTACAGAGGTCAAACGCTTCCTGTAGTTTTTCACCAGGTTTGCACACACTGCAGGAGGGATTTTGGCCCACTCCTCCACACAGATCTTCTCTAGATCAGTAAGGTTTCTGGGCTGTCGCTGAGAAACACGGAGTTTGAGCTCCCTCCAAAGATTCTCTATTGGGTATAGGTCTGGAGACTGGCTAGGCCACGCCAGAACCTTGATATGCTTCTTACAGAGCCACTCCTTGGTTATCCTGGCTGTGTGCTTCGGGTCATTGTCATGTTGGAAGGCCCAGCCTCGACCCATCTTCAATGCTCTAACTGAGGGAAGGAGGTTGTTCCCCAAAATCTCGCAATACATGGCCCCGGTCATCCTCTCCTTAATACAGAGCAGTCGCCCTGTCCCATGTGCAGAAAAACACCCCCAAAGCATGATGCTACCACCCCCATGCTTCACAGTAGGGATGGTGTTCTTGGGATGGTACTCATCATTCTTCTTCCTTCAAACACGGTTAGTGGAATTATGACCAAAAAGTTCTATTTTGGTCTCATCTGACCACATGACTTTCTCCCATGACTCCTCTGGATCATCCAAATGGTCATTGGCAAACTTAAGACGGGCCTTGACATGTGCTGGTTTAAGCAGGGGAACCTTCCGTGCCATGCATGATTTCAAACCATGACGCCTTAGTGTATTACCAACAGTAACCTTGGAAACGGTGGTCCCAGCTCTTTTCAGGTCATTGACCAGCTCCTCCCCTGTAGTTCTGGGCTGATTTCTCACCTTTCTTAGGATCATTGAGACCCCCACGAGGTGAGATCTTGCATGGAGCCCCAGTCTGAGGGAGATTGACAGTCATGTTTAGCTTCTTCCATTTTCTAATGATTGCTCCAACAGTGGACCTTTTTTCACCAAGCTGCTTGGCAATTTCCCCGTAGCCCTTTCCAGCCTTGTGGAGGTGTACAATTTTGTCTCTAGTGTCTTTGGACAGCTCTTTGGTCTTGGCCATGTTAGTAGTTGGATTCTTACTGATTGTATGGGGTGGACAGGTGTCTTTATGCACCTAATGACCTCAAACAGGTGCATCTAATTTAGGATAACAAATGGAGTGGAGGTGGACATTTTAAAGGCAGACTAACAGGTCTTTGAGGGAATTCTAGCTGATAGACAGGTGTTCAAATACTTATTTGCAGCTGTATCATACAAATAAATAGTTAAAAAATCATACATTGTGATTTCTGGATTTTTTTTTTAGATTATGTCTCTCACAGTGGACATGCACCTACGATGACAATTTTAGACCCCTCCATGTTTTCTAAGTGGGAGAACTTGCAAAATAGCAGGGTGTTCAAATACTTATTTTCCTCACTGTATATATTAAAAAAATTATGTATATTTATACATTATAATTTGTATAATGTTTATCCCCTTTTCTCTCTCATCTCAATCCGGGTGGCGGAGGACAAGATCGTCAGGCCACGCATCTTATCACGTGACTTGTTGTGCATGACACCGCGGAGACTCAAAGCATGTGGAGGCTCATGCTACTCTCCACGATCCACGTACAACTCACCACACGCCCCATTGAGAGCAAGAACCACTAATCACTAACATTCTGCAGCGCTGACACGAGTCATGTGATGACCCTTTACGCGTATAAATATCACTCACTTCATAGACTTCAATGTATTCTGCAGCGCTGACACGAGTCATGTGATGACCCTTTACGCGTATAAATATCACTCACTTCATAGACTTCAATGTATTCTGCAGAGCTGACACGAGTCATGTGATGACCCTTTACTCGTATAAATATCACTCACTTCATAGACTTCAATGTATTCTGCAGCACTGACACGAGTCATGTGATGACCATTTACACGTATAAATATCACTCACTTCATAGACTTCAATGTATTCTGCAGCACTGACACGAGTCATGTGATGACCATTTACTCGTATAAATATCACTCACTTCATAGACTTCAATGTATTCTGCAGCACTGACACGAGTCATGTGATGACCATTTACACGTATAAATATCACTCACTTCATAGACTTCAATGTATTCTGCAGCGCTGACACGAGTCATGTGATGACCATTTACTCGTATAAATATCACTCACTTCATAGACTTCAATGTATTCTGCAGCACTGACACGAGTCATGTGATGACCATTTACTCGTATAAATATCACTCACTTCATAGACTTCAGTGTATTCTGCAGCGATATTGTATTTGAACTGTGATACATTTCAACCCATATTTATAGAGCAAGGAGAGGATGTTGCCATGGCCAAACTCTCAAACATTTGGTAACTCTGAAAAGTCCAGGGAGTCCTCTGATAATACCCCAATATTTACCCCTGTAGAAAAACTTCAATAATAAATGTCCTGCACCAAAATTAAAGTATAATGCTTTAAAGCATAATGCACCAAATATGATTCATTAAAAATGTGCAATTTTTTTCTACGGATGGCAGGAAATCCGAAAGTTTGAGGGTGAGCAAATGATGACAGAATTTAAATTTTTGGGTGAATCCCTTTCGATTATGACCTTTTTTTTATATAGTATTTACTGTATATTATGTTATCTAAATAAGATATATAAAGTGCTACCAAAACGTCATATGCTCACTAAATAAAAAATCTAGATGGGATACTGCACATGTCACTAGTCCCTGAATATTACTAGACAAAAGCAAACGTACCTAGATGTGTCCCTACAGAAGACAACGAGGAGAGGGTGTTAGTCGTGCAGTATGAGGGTGTTTGAGTTTTAATTTGTGGGTGAGTGTTTGTGCAAGCAGACAAACCTTTGCAATGAGCGTAGGGCATGTTCATCACGTAGTCTTCTCCTCGGTTGAGAAATGTCAGTCTGGCCTCACCGTCCAAGATTGCCGACAGGGAGTTTCCTGAAAAACACACAAACACAAATCTTGTTCACGTGTGTGTGTGTGTGTGTGTGTGCTGACAGCTTAAACAAAACATGTTTATGTGTTTACATTTATTGTCACTGCTCGTCTCATGTCTCACCATAAAACTTGGACTTGGCCAGAATGCTGCCGCTGAGACAAAAGCCGTCCTTCCTGTTACTGACGTAAAACGCTGAGACAGGAGGATGATGGGATACCTGGAGGAAAATGGGCATATTGAGTCTGTCAAGTCGGCTGTTTAAGAGAAAACAAACTGGATATTATCGTCGCACCTGTTCTGAGATGTAAAAGGTTTTGCTGTTTGTCCGGTTGTGGAGCCACAAACAACGAAACGTTTCTCCAATAATGGGGTTATACGGTTTCTTTAAACCCTGACATAAGAAAATATGACGTCAAATGATTTATTCATGACATGTCGGTCCCACTTTAAAGACTTTCAGAGAATCTGTAAGGACAAGTTAATGTGGGTTTTACCTTTGGCTTCTTGTAAAATCCTGAAATGTACCATTTGACCACTTTCTTCATGCGGTTGTAGGCGTTCTCCTCCACAGCAGCTCTAAGCAAGCCAACAAAACACAACAATGGTAAAGTCGTAAATGATGGGATTTTTGTCAAAAATAATTGTGTTATTTTTTGTCAAATATTTACAAATAGAAAATGATACTCAAAAGTAATTTCCTGCCTACGTCTTTGCTTGGTTGTACAGTCATCGTACACACGCATTTTATAATAACAATGAACATTTTAGGCTTAGGTGGTAGAGCGGGTTGGTGATTCGATTCCCAGCCCACATGACTCCACATGCCGAAGTGTCCTTGGGCAAGACACTGAACCCCAAGCTGCTCCAATGGCAGGCTAGCGCCTTGCAGCTCTGCCGCCATTGGTGTGTGAGTGTGTGTGTGTGTGTGTGTGTGTGAATGAGATGTAGTGTAAAGTGCTTTGAACACCGCTAAGGTTAGAAAGGCGCTATATAAGTGCAGACCATTTACCATTTACTTTTCACTTGAATATATTTTACTGTCCAAATAAGGGAATTAACAGCACGTTTGAGTGTCTCGTTCAATTGCAGTTCCTGAAGAGCACGTGAACATTAACCAGTTCTGAACAAGGCTCCAAACTCAAGCAAAAACATAAATGAGGATTTTAATGAATGCATTAAAATTGTGTTATTTTTAATACGTTAAACCAGGGGTCCCCAAACTATGGCCCGCCCCCCACATTTGGACCGGCCCTCTGAACAATGCCATGCAGAGAAATATTTTTACAATTTAATTTTAAATATGTTTTAATCATATCATATTTGTATTTGATAATACATATTGGCTTTCAGAATAAAATTTCCCGTAGTTATAATTATTAAAGTAGCCAAATTATTTGTTAGATTCACCCGGATTAACGTTCCATTGTGATCGAGCGGGTGCACGCGATCCAGCAAGAAAATTTAAAGTGACAACAAAATGGCCAAACGGTTGGGAAAGAGAAAAGTTGATTCAGAATGCAGGGTATTTAACCAAAAGTGGACAAGTGATTATTTTTTTGTTCAATGCAAAGAAATGGCTGTTTGCCTCATCTGTCAAGAAACAGTCTCCGTGTTCAAAGAATACAATCTGCGCCGACACTATGAAACCCGCCACAGAGACAAGTATGCGAAGTTTACAAGGCCAAATGAGAGCAGACAAAGTGTCGAAGCTAAAAAGTGGACTATCTGCTCAGCAAAATACGTTTGTACGGCAAACCCAGTTGAACCAGTCATCCATTCGAGCTAGCTTTCAGGTAGCTAAACTGATTGCAACCTGCGGTAGGCCATTCAGTGATGGTGAGTTCAGTAAAGAAATGTATGAATGCTGTTGCGGAGGAGGTGTGCCCGATAAGAAAGAGCGTCTTAAATGCGGTGAGTCTGTCCGCAAGTGCAATCACCAGACGAATTGAAGAAATGGGGTATAATATATGCCCAGCTGAAGGAAAAAGTGAAAGAATTAGATTTTTTTGCATTAGCGCTGGATGAAAGTAATGACGTGCAGTACACGGCACAGCTGCTCATTTTTCTTCGTGGAGTTAGCTCAAACTTTGAAGTGTCCGAGGAGCTGGCAGCCCTAAAAAGTCTCAAAGGTACTACGACAGGGGAGGATATTTTTGGTAAAGCGTGCCAAACGATAGAAGAGTTGGATCTAGACTGGTCTAAGCTGGCCAGCATCACGACTGACGGAGCTCCTAGTATGGTTGGCGTCAAGGGGACATAGTTCACACTGATTAGCCTAATACGCATGAGTAAGTAAATAATTTGATTTCAATAGCAATGAATATGAAAAAATGTCATTACGATAGTAATAATGCTCTTTTAATAGGCTATATATCACTTGATATGTATGGTGCATAAATAATAAATTAATCTAGCATTAGGAGGCATAATACTGTAAATCCATTTAAAATCATAATAAAATCTCCACAATAAATCACTCCGGCCCATGCCATTTTCTGTTAGACTACGGCCCTCCATTATAGAAAGGAAAAATGATGTGGCCCTCATAGAAAAAGGTTTGGGGACCCCTGCGTTAAAAGGTCAACGATTAATCGCAGAAATTAATGCATTTAATTTCCCAGCCCTAGAAGAAATATATCAGATGTTGCAAATAAAACACAGCAGAATTCATTCATTTTGAATTTGTGACATTTCCCGAGCCCCTGTTCATTTCTGACCCAGCACTGAACCATTTACAAACATCAAATTTAATTTCTCACTTTGAGAAATGTTTCTGTTTTGATACCCGATTTCACAAAAAACGTAACTTTTGTGATTGGAACTTAATATATAAGCATTACTTCATGGGAAAATATATGCTCTTTTACGATTTGTGCTATTTTTTGCTATTTAAAGTCTTTCATATTATTGCTGTTGGTTTACATCGTGCTTAATGAAAAAAAGCCTTTCAAAGCTTGTTTCTATCTTCATGTTGCCACAAGTCAAACTATCATCAGTACAGCAGTCAACCATTTAAATACACAGTTCTGTTTTTTTGTATTTAGTAATGGATCAACTGAACTGAACTGAAAGTGTAACTGTGCATGTACGAGTCTGTGTTGTCTTACTCCGACAGGAAGTCAGCATGGTAGTAGTAATCGGACAGTTTGTCCAGGAAGGATCGGGGCTCCAGAATGAAGGTGGGCAGCACAACTTTGGACAGATCCATACCGGGTCGAACCTGCTTCAGAAGAGTCCAGATCAGAGATTTATTCTCTTCCGATACCGTCTCTGTCTGCGACGCCTCGCCAGCCTGAAACGCACACAGATTGAATGAGCAGATTGTGTCATATCAGTCATAGACTTCAAACAAATTCATCTCTCCAGCTGTCAGCAGTAAAAATAAACTTTTAAATATTGCCTTTGTGTCTGTGCGTCAACAGCACTCCCCAAGAGCCAAATGTGTGCGCAGAGAGCGCTTCAATAATTCATTATGGTACTAATAATAAATTCCACTATTTACAAAACACTAATACTGCACTACATGACTCTTCTTTGCATATTAAAATTTGTTTTGTGTTGCTATTAGTCAATGACTTTCAAAGAGTCACTATATATTCAGTTACAAAGACACACCTCTCCGAGCTCCTCATGGCTCTGCTCTATGTATGGGGTCTCCTGTAGCGTCTCGTTCGGGTCTAGGTCGATGTACGAGTCTTCCTGTCGCCCTGACGTGTCACTGTCGCTCTCTTCGCTCTTCTCCATCACTTCATTCTCCCATTCCTCCGGCTCCTGCTCGTTCTCGCGGTCTGACTTATCCGAGTACAGATCGGGATCCTTAAATTGATCGCTGTCATTCAACCTGACACATCACACAAACTCTCAGTTAATACACACACACACACACGGAGGAGAGCTAGTGGCACAAACTTAAAGATAAACAGGACTTTATATTGTCTCACTGAAAGCCCTGCATGTTGTGCGCTCTCAGCAGACTGTAGATGTTGATGTGTGAGTGTTCTGTGGTCTGAGTCATCTCCTCTTTGCCTTCTCTGATCATCGTTCTCTTTAACAAACTTGAGCATTTCAGAGCCAATTCAAGAGCGTCCATCCAACAGCGACCTACACACACAACACACACACACACACACAGTTTTAAAAAGCATGTTTTATCAAAAGATACACTTGTACGCTTCAGTTGTTTTAAAGTCTATGTGTGTGTGTGTGTGTGTGTGTGTATTAAGTTTATCTTACCATCTGATTCTGAAGCTGCTCTGAATATCAGGTGGCTGCTGGGTAATGGTTGAGTGATGGACCCCACAGCTTCTCCTTTAGGACCCTGAATCAAACACAGGCAAATAAAAGATTAAATCCACCGATCCAAACCGGCATATTAAGAACACTGGAATATTAGGAATATTACATGCGTAAATGTGGCAGGCCGGAGGGCGGGGCCGGGTCGTGATTCCACACACCTGGCCCCTAATTAGACTGATGAAGCCCGAGAGGGATAAAGGCAACCGGAAATGGCAGAGCGAGAGAGAGAGAGAGAGAAAGAGAGAGAGAATTACGGGCAGCTGTCCAACACCTGTGTGTGCTTGTCTTTTTGGTTAAGTTCCGTATTAAACTATTATTTATATTGTCACCTCCTCCTTTCCGTTGAACTTTGTTACACTGGTGCCGAAATCGGCGCATCCCTCCTCCTTCCCGGTTTTCGGCACCAGTGTAACATGGGGGACGGAGGAGCCCGGCCGCCTGAGAGCAAAGGAATGGCAACACCGCGAGGGGAGGAGGGGCTTCTAACTGACTGATGGAACGGTCAGGGCAGCTGCAACGGGAGGTGGAGACTTCTACCAGCCGCTTAAACGCGGCGAGTTCTGAGACTGCTGACCGTGAGGGGTTCAGGTCGACCGCCTGGTGCGGGAGGGCTGTATAGTCCACCAGGGGCCGGAGGACTGCCTCCGATCCTCCCGGGGAGATGCGGCTGATCCAGGTAGATGAGGATGACCTGCCAGCAGACGGTGCAGACTTTTCGAAATGTTTTGTCATGAGTGTCCCAAGCCTAGATGACACACAGATTATTTTGTGCAGTTCGCATGTACAGCCTAGGAGTTTGAAAAGGTATGTTTCCATAAATTTCGAAATGGCAGACAGGAAGTATGGCCGACCATGGTAATTTGGGCATGATTCGACTCCGTATGTCCCCAGGAATCTAATGCGACCAGTCTCATGATTTTAGGCCAAACGATTCAGAAGTTATAAACAAAAATATTTTTTTATATATACTTCTTGACCACTAGGTGGTACTATTCTGAAACTGTGCAGGTAACCTCACATTATGCTTGTGATGACATATACCAATTTCATGTCAATATGAGAAAGCATTGCGAAGATACAGCCTATCTTTGATGCGATATATGAGTACGGTTTTATCTATCAGAATGAATTCCACAAATTTTTTTCATGAGTGTCTCTAGATACATGCAACATTTTTAGCGAATCAGACATACAGTCTGGGAGGAGTTTGAAAAAGTATATTTTTCGGAAAATTCTGGAAAATCTAGTGGGCGGAGCTTAAAAACGATGCGACCCATTGGGACTATATTGGGATTATTTAGTTTTTAGGATTTATGGTTCAAAAGTTATAAGCTGAAACGTAAGTTAAACTGTTGGTGGCGCTAGAGGGTTTGAGTTAGAGACCCCAAATTTGGTGTAGGGGCTTATCATACCCACCCCTATCAGTGTGCCAAATTTCAGCATCAATAGGTAGAATTGATCAAACTAAACTTATGTCAAAACCAAAAATGATAATGCTACATATCCATAAAAATAAAAAAAAGTTAACCAAAAACATCAGCGCAGTGTTCTCTAGTACCTTGACGGCCCATATGGACTGTTCTAGCGGGTGGAAGAGCTTAAAACAGAATCCGTCCTTTTTAGATGGTCTCTCGATGAGCTCGCATGCGTTGAGCAGCACGGTACCGACCCACTGGCCGTTCTTATTGGTCTTATAGATGAGCAGAACACCTGGCTTCAGTACACACCACAGCTTGGTCCAACTCTTCAACGTGCCACGGATCTAAAAGAGAGAATAAACAGGATTCACACGGGTCGTTTCATGAGCAGACTGAATTAAACGCGTTTATGTCAACACACCTTGAGCCAGTCGGCCATGACGATGACAGACGGATCAGTGATGGTGCTGAGCAGTTCTTTAGTAGCTCGTTTCTTTTCTTCCCTGTAGTTCTTCTTTTGTACCTGAATGAACAAACGTGCGTACGATTGTAAATGAAGAGTTATACCCTTAAAGAGTCGTAATCACGAGGCCCTAAATATATTTAACAATGTAAATAATATGTACTAGATTGAAAGTTTCTGTTGATAACCAACATATCTGTACCTTGAGTGACTCCTTCTTGGTGAGTTTGTTTCCAGATGTTGATACATCCTTATCTGAGCCATTATAGAGCTTGGTTTCTGACTGCAAATCAAACACATGTGTACAGTACAGCATGATGCATAATGGGTGTTTCTTCAACTTCAGGCATATTCATGTCCCAGGGGTTGATTTGTGTGGGGCGGCTGTGGCTCAGGAGGTCGGGTCGGCCGCTAATCGCAGGGTTGTCGGTTTGATTCCCGGGCCACATGACTCCACATTCAGACACTTAACACCAAGTTGCTCCCAATGGCAGGCTAGCGCCTTGCATGGCAACTCTACCGTCATTGTTGTGTGAATGTGAGTGTGAATGTGTGATTGGCTGAACGGGACACAGTGTTAAGCGCTTTGGTAACCTCTAAGGTTAAAAAAAGGTGCTATATAAGTGCAGACCATTTACCATTTAAACTGATCAGGACACTTTTTAGCAGGTCTTTTATCATTTGTTATTTGGTAAAATCATAAATGTTACTTTCAATATTAAACTATGAAAATCCATAGTAAAAGTATAAATGACTACATGTTTAAAACTATGATGATCTAAACAAAGAGTGAAAAAAAACAAACAATTTCAATATTTATTGTGTAAAAATGATTTCTATACATTACTCCAAAATTACGACTGTCCTAAAGTTGTGCATCATTTCCAGCACACCAAGCAATTTTGCTGCAAATAATTGTTTGCGTATTGTTAAACAAGTCCACAAACGTGTCAGTGAAGAGCAAGACTGAAATGAGAAACGTGAGACAAAACAAAGAAAAATCAAGGGAAATATTACTTGCGAGCAGACTATTTTTATTTGCCATCATTTCCGATCAAGATGCATTTTTTCCAAATTATGCCCAAAAAAAGAGTGCAAATATTATTTAATTGTGTGTATTTAGGACACACAAAATGTTAGCAATATAATTAGCTTTAGCAAGACAAAAGA
This sequence comes from Xyrauchen texanus, assembly GCF_025860055.1. NCBI lineage: Eukaryota > Metazoa > Chordata > Actinopteri > Cypriniformes > Catostomidae > Xyrauchen > Xyrauchen texanus. Next base: position 26,265,185 of record NC_068320.1, on the reverse strand, counting down.
GTCTTTTTGTTTATTTCAAAAACGTTAAAAATGGCATTTCCATCAGCGTCATTTCCAACACAGAATTTGAGATGTGGTGGGAATTTTCATGTAAAAAAAAAAAATGACGTAAATCTCCAGTGATGCATGTACATACACTGACTGTTAGTAGACAAATAATAAACAACAACAAAAAAAATTGCGAGAGTGTGAACATTTTTGATGAGACTTCACAGTGATAAAAGTTGAACAGTGTTTTAATTCAGTGTGCATAAGATAGCTAACACATTTAGGCATTGTGCTTTTGTGCACGTAACGACTTTCAAATGCAGCTTGAATATTAAGTTGGGTGTTGTTGTACGGTGGTGAGAGATCATTGGAAAGGTCTCAATTTGTAAAATGCAATGAGCAAATTTGTTTCACTCAGAGGTCAAACTGCAGTGGGACACACATAAATAGAATAAACAGGAGTGTCTTTTTGTCACATTTGTCCTTACTACTTCCTGAAACATACATATAACTTAGACAATGACATATCGTAACTTACAGCAGACTATCCCGATTCAAACGAGCCCAAACACAAAATAATATGATGGGGAGATCTTGAAATATTCCTCAAAGAGTGTACATGGAAAGGCGTATGTGTGTAAATGGTCTGCAGCTGTATTCAAAGCACTTTACACTGTGTCTCATTCACCCATTCTCACACACACACACTTGTAGTGTTTCCATGTTTTATGGGGACTTTCCATAGACATAATGGTTTTTATACTGTACAAACTTTATATTCTATCCCCTAAACCTAACCCTACCCCTAAACCTAACCCTCATAGAAAACTTTCTGCATTTTTACATTTTCAAAAAACATAATTTAGTATGATTTATAAGCTGTTTTCCTCATGGGGACCGACAAAATGTCCCCACAAGGTCAAAAATTTTGGGTTTTACTATCCTTATGGGGACATTTGGTCCCCACAAAGTGATAAATACACGCTCACACACACACACGCAAACCAATGATGGCAGAGTTGCCATGCAAGGTGCTAGCCTGCCATTGGGAGCAACTTGGGGTTCAGTGTCTTTCCAAAGGACACTTCGGCATGTGGATTCGTGTGGGCTCTGCCAACCCTGCGATTAGTGGCCGACCCGCTCTACCACCTGAGCCACAGCTGCCCTGTGTGTGTGTGTGTGTGTGTGTCTGTGCATGTTCGAGGACTTTGTGTGAGCAAACACACATCCATGTATGTGCTCATCTAAAGGATTACCATCCTTCCACTAGAAGACTAAGTTCATTTTAAATGCAGGCATCAGGTATAGATCTATCGGCCTGAAATAAGGCCTACATTGTGAAGTTTTCAAAGGCGATTAAGTGGAATCTCTTTATGTGAAACCAAGGTTAATTAGCTTTATTAACCCGAGTTTGAATGGCTGTGTGATTTGAGATTTGTTTGTGGCCTGTCTGGATGTAAGGGCACATCTGTGACCCCATAGACGTGACACACAACCGTGACTCAAAATGTTGAGTGTGTCTGGTGAAACTGGTCTGATCTGGTCTTGACATACCACATGTACGTCAATATGAATTTGATTGTATTACTGAGCAGTTAATGTATATTTCAGAGGTGTGTGTAGGATGCTAACTGAGTCTCTCTCTCATTAAGAGTTAACCCCCCCGGTCTTCCCGTCACCTTTCAGACGTTCTTCACTATGTTTAATTAATGACCAATGGGCTGAAGATGCTGGAGGAGCAGCAAACCTGCATCGATCCGATTCCAGTCTCAGAGGAAATAAACCAGAGACTGTCAGGAAAGAGGGAGTGTTTACCTTGCTCTTGGATATGGAGTGTGACGAGTCCTCTTTTAGAGGCAGGATTTCCTCTTTGCCACGATCAAAACCTGCAAAAGCAACAAAAACACAACATTAAATCTGAACTACTTTAGACTGTCAAGGTACAGAGCAGTTAAATAAGGGATAGTCTACAGCCACAAAATAAACCCACACTGGTCTTGTATCGCCCTGAACTTGATTGTAGATTATCCTGCTTGGTTGACATGAAATGATGTGAGAAGAGACCACAGGGTCTTCCACCTCCGGTTTGTGTCGGATTGGTGTTTATTTTTGGCGAAAAAGATCTGCTCATTATCCTGCTTATAACACAAGCACTTGCCAAATGTATAAATAAATGGACATGAAATATTGATTTGAGTTATTTGATTTGATTACTGAAGTAGGAAAGATGACTCGCAAAACCCAGTAATGTAATAAACAGATATATCATCTCGTCCTTGCCATGCATGTCTGCTGATTAACAAAAAGTGTTAACTTTCCCTATTTATAAAACAGAAACTCACATTTCTGACTGGATGAGCCAAAAAGAGCCTACAGTTATGATGTGTTCACGTCATGTCGGAAATAGCATAATTACAAGATTTCAACTTGTAAAAAACTTCCACATCTTCAGACTCAGAATTTCCATGGAAGCTCTGACTTGACTGTTGTGGCGTCATGTAAAGAGAACCAAAATGACAGCAATTAAAGGTAGTTATTCAAGGTATACATCTTAGCAGTTTGTGTGTTTCCTGGCAATCGAACCCATGATATTGGATGGCGTTGATTGCCATGAATTAAGGAATTAAGTACTTCATGTCATAATTACAGTAATTCCAACACGATGTAAACACAGCATTAGGCTCAGTTTGCTTGTTTGCACTGGGGTCAATCAAAATAAACCTGTCTGCTAGCAATGCCTAGCTAAGTGCTAAAACATGTTAACAGCATGCTAAAACATGTCGTTATCAATGCCTAGCTAAGTGCTAAAACATGTTAACAACATGTTAAAGCATGCTAGCAATGCTTAGCTAAGTGCTACAACATGTTAACAACATGCAAAAACTTGCTAGCAATGACTAGCTAAGTGATACAACATGTTAACAACATGTTAGCAATGCCTAGCTAAATGCTAAAACATAGTAAAATGTGCTAGTCACATCAAGCTAAGTGTTAAAGCAGGCTAGCAATGCCTAGCTAAGTGCTACAACATGCTATCAACATGTAAAAACCAGGGTTTCCGTTGTCCGGTAATTTCCGGACATTGGCCGGTAAAAAAATTAAATGTCCGACAAAATTAAATCTCTCCGGTCAAATTGTCCGATTAAAATTGCCTAATAATCCCGTCCCCCTAACACAATCTGAATTTGAGAATAAGCCTAAAATGTATAAAGCAAAAATACACCGATCTCTTGCTATGTTATAAAGGAACAGGCTCTATCGTTTGAAAGTTATGAAACAACATCGCATGCTGCATTTCAAATAAAGCGCACGCCTAAAACGGCTGCAATATAGACCTAAACAACGAACGATTGAGTGAGACGTTTCAAATATGGCCAGGCCCAGGCAGACTAGCTTTAAAAGCTTTTTCAGAGGCCAGACGATGGTGAATCAGGAACATCTCATTATAGATAGATCAGTGCTTCTAATCCGCGCATTCGTGCAGTTTTTTTCTCTATCATCAAAACTGAATAGCCTATGTTCATCAGTGCATGGTTACAGTCTATATCAAGCAGGGACACGTTTGTGTGCATTTTATTTTGTGATTTCACCGGAATTAATAGAGAGTCTCCGCAACGGCGATAGATTGAAACGCGCGTCCTAGTGAAGATTGCGCAACTCGCGCAGCGCGTCGTCCATGCAACTGATAGCAGCGGACACGAGCGCTCAGCTTGATTTCAAAAACAACAGATTTTAGCGCTAGATCTCTTATTTAATAACGGACTAAATGAATGATCTGCTAGTTAACTGGAGATGTTTTATTTATTTGTATTAGGTACATCCGTGCCTCAATGTTTCAAAAAGTGAATGTGTATGAAACCACAGTAAAAAACAATTGGCGTTGATTGACGCCAGTCGGACGTTTATGTTTTTTTTTCCGTCTATTTGAAAGTTAAGCTAATAATAATATGTTGCATTCTATACGGCCTGATTATGTCATTTTTTAAGTTACATAGACTGCCTCCAGTTTTCCTCAACTTGACTAATTAAGAGGCGATATATTTGACCGGCATATCATCAAAATGTCCGTAAAACGAAACCTCTGTGACCGGCACCATTTTTTTCTAGCGGAAACTCTGGTTAAAACATACTAGCAATGCCTGGCTAAGTTCTAAAACATGCTAGCAACATGCTAAAATGTGCTAGTCACATCAAGCTAAGTGCTAAAGCAAGCTAGCAATGCATAGCTAAGTGCAAAAACATGCTAACAACACCTAAGTGTGCATAGCTAAGTGCTTAAACATGTGATAACTTCCCCAAAAGTGAGAGGGACAAATTTAGAGATATCTGAAAGTAAGGGGTGAGTTATAATATTACTATAGTTATGCATCTGTACATTATATCAGCATTGGAAAACCAATATAGGTTGACTAGTACAGAGGAAAAAAACCTGTGTTTTATCAGCTTATTTTAGTTCAATCTTGATCAAATCTGATCCCAGAGCAGTACTTAAAGGCAACATCTCTTATGAGCTGACACAGATTTCCCTTAATAATCTGTGATTATTTCAGCACTGTAACCCACAGAAAATATCAACATTGACAGCTGCATCAACACCTTCACATGCAGTGAGTCAGAGAAGAGATTCACAACAGCTGGAGGAGTACACAAACACACACTTCACAATTAATCATTTTGACAGCTTGGACACATGCTATTGCTTAACATCCCTAAGAAAAATAAAAACAGGTGTTATTCCACAACACTGGCATAAACATACACAAGCTTAAACAGCACTCCGCAGATTGACACTGAATCATACGTTTAAGGTGCATGTGCATTACAATGGTTCTTAAAATAACTGGGTTTAATATAGGATTAGGTAAAAATATAGATTTTCCAATGCATCGCGATCAACATTTGAATGATCTCAATATCGACTCCTAAATCCCAAGATCGATCTTTTACAACTCTCTACAACTGAAGTTCAGCATCGTGTTGAGAGTAAAAGTTTGATCAATGCAACCGATTCGTCGTAACTTTTAATGCCCTTTCTGTTCTTTACAGTCAGTTGTTGATCAAAAACAACAAATCATAAATATTTAATTTGATCACACATAGCACGGATGTGGTAAATAAGCAATTAGTGTCTTCTTTTGTTAATATGGGCTCTTTAACAGGCACTCTTTACATAAGTGCCAGTTTTCTTAAAGAGACAGTACCGTTTTTTTAGCATGTGTTCAACAAATCAATGTAAATACTTGTAAATAGTACAAAGTATGCATCTAAACAATAAACATGTAACGAAATATAATATTTTGTATTTGTATAATATTTATAAAACTTGTATTGAACCCGGAACATTTCTTAAAGGAAAACATCACACTTAATCAATAAAACACTTTCATTAACTGAGGCCAAGGACAATTCCTCAATGTCATTTCTGTCAAGACTAGTTAGTTTCATGGGCATGTATAGCACAACTGTCACATTCAATAATATCTCCACTTGATGAGTTCATTGTCTTGGCTTTACTCGGCTTGGGTAGCAATTTACAAAGCAACATATCTCAAAAATTCAGATGATGACAAATTCCTCCAGTGACCACGTTTAAGTCCAAAATGTGGATTCACTCCTATCAAAACCTCATATTGTAGATTCAAACTGCCTTTTGATCTCACACTCATGGGTTTCTCTATACTACCCACTGCACCTGGACCAACATTTACTGACTTTTTGGTGAAGCTTAGCGCTGATACATAAATGCAAGTAGCCTAGAAAACGTTATCCCTCTCGTTCTGGATGAGTCACATATTTAAGAGGCTTTAATTAAGAATGCTTGTCAAAACCAGACCCTTTCTGATCTGTTCCAGCATGTAGCCTCTAGGAAATGTAAGGACATGGCAAACAGAAACATGAAGCAAAAGACTATATTCTTGTGTATGTAAAGGACACATTCATTCAGTTATCTAGATTGAATGGTTATGAATCTTTAAGCGCTTTTGAGGAAGAAATATTTGGAAATAAGAAATGCAATTCTACTAATGCATGTGTTTTGATGAACTAAAAAGAAACGGCTATGAAGATTCATTCATTCAAGGCCGCACAACGCTGGTCACACTGTATGTTTTTGATTCACTTAAAAGAACCGGCTCATAAGATTCATTTGTTCGGGAACCGCACAACAATGTATGTTTCTGATTCTCAAAAAAACAAAATACAACAAAAACAGATTCAAACAGTATGAGAAATGTATATTTCACACTGCTGATTCAAAATAAAAGATTCGTAAGAGTCCTTTGTTCGGGAATCAGACTACACTTGTGGCGCTGCATGGTTCACGTTGTAGATTCAAAAGAAAAGATTCATAAGAGTCATTCATTCAGGAATCAGACTACACATGTGGCGCTGCATGGTTCACGCTGCTGATTCAAAAGATAAGATTCGTAAGAGTCATTTGTTTGGGAATCAGACTACATTTGTGGTGCTGCATGGTTCACGCTGCAGATTCAAAAGAAAAGATTCGTAAGAGTCATTTGTTCGGGAATCAGACTACACTTGTGGCGCTGCATGGTTCACGCTGCTCATTCAAAAGAAAAGATTCGTAAGAGTCATTTGTTTGGGAATCAGACTACACTTGTGGCGCTGCATGGTTCACGCTGCTCATTCAAAAGAAAAGATTCGTAAGAGTCATTTGTTTGGGAATCAGACTACATTTGTGGTGCTGCATGGTTCACGCTGCAGATTCAAAAGAAAAGATTCGTAAGAGTCATTTGTTCGGGAATCAGACTACACTTGTGGCGCTGCATGGTTCAAGCTGTAGATTCAAAAGAAAAGATTCATAAGAGTCATTCTTTCGGGATTCAGACTACACTTGTGGCACTGCATGTTTCACACTGCAGATTCAAAAGAAAAGATCATAAGAGTCATTCGTTCGGGAATCAGACTACACTTGTGGCACTGCATGTTTCACACTGCAGATTCAAAAGAAAAGATTCATAAGAGTTATTTGTTCGGGAATCAGACTAAACTTGTGGCACTGCATGTTTCACACTGCAGATTCAAAAGAAAAGATTCATAAGAGTTATTTGTTCGGGAATCAGACTAAACTTGTGGCACTGCATGTTTCACACTGCAGATTCAAAAGAAAAGATTCATAAGAGTTATTTGTTCGAGAATCAGACTACACTTGTGGCACTGCATGTTTCACACTGCAGATTCAAAAGAAAAGATTCGTAAGAGTCATTCGTTCGGGAATCAGACTACACTTGTAGCGCTGCATGTTTCACGCTGTAGATTAAAAAGAAAAGATTCATTCGTTCGGGATTCAGACTACACTTATGGCGCTGCACGTTTCACACAGCAGATTCAAAAGAAAAGATTCATAAGAGTCATTCGTTCGGGAATCAGACTACACTTGTGGCGCTGCATGTTTAACACTATAGTTTAAAAAGAAAAGATTCATAAGAGTCATTTGTTTGGGATTCAGACTACACTTGTGGCGCTGCATGTTTAACACTATAGTTTAAAAAGAAAAGATTCATAAGAGTCATTCGTTCGGGAATCAGACTACACTTGTGGCGCTGCATGTTTAACACTATAGTTTAAAAAGAAAAGATTCATAAGAGTCATTTGTTTGGGATTCAGACTACACTTGTGGCGCTGCATGTTTAACACTATAGTTTAAAAAGAAAAGATTCATAAGAGTCATTTGTCTGGGAATCAGATTACACTGGCCACGCTGTATATTTTATGCTGTAGATTCAAAAGAACCAATTTGTAATAGTTCAATCGTGAATCAGACTACACTTGTGGCGCTGAAAGTTTCACACTGCAGATTCAAAAGAAAAGATTCATAAGAGTCATTTGTTTGGGATTCAGACTACACTTGTGGCGCTACATGTTCAACACTATTTTTCCCGCAGTTTCGTTTTTTATGGTAACACATACAGAATATAAAATATAAATAATATATTTATATTTTAAATATACTGTAATCTGGATCTTATCCAAGATAGAGAACTGCTGACTACAGCACCAGCTGTAAGAGGACACACACACACACACACACACACACACACACACACACACACACACACACACACACACACACACACAAACACTGTTCTTGTGCTTGAAGTCAATATAAACATCCACAGTCTCCGTAACTTTGTCCTTTCCTAAAATATTAACAAATATGAATGACCTTTAGATTGTCCTGTGGAGTCACTTTAGATATCTTTATTAATTCTGATAGCAGAGAGACCAGATGGTTCTCAGCAGGAAACCGATGGAGTGCGTACTCCAGGTAGGGAATGAGGTTTTGTCCCAAGTGAAGGAGTTCAAGTACTTCGGGGTCTTGTTCACGAGTGAGGGGACAATGGAGCGGGAGGTTGGCCGGAGAATCGGGGCAGCGGGGGCGGTATTGCACTCGCTCTATCGCACCTTTGTCATGAAAAGAGAGCTGAGCCGAAAGGCAAAGCTCTCGATCTACCGGTCAATTTTTGTTCCTACCCTCACCTATGGTCATGAAGGCTGGGTCATGACCGAAAGAACTAGGTCGCGAATACAAGCGGCCGAAACGGGTTTCCTCAGAAGAGTGGCGGGCTTCTCCCTTAGAGATAGGGTGAGGAGCTCAGTCATCCGTGAGGAGCTCGGAGTAGAGCATCGAAAGGAGTCAGTTGAGGTGGTTTGGGCATCTGGTAAGGATGCACCCTGGCCGCCTCCCTAGGGAGGTGTTTCAGGCATGTCCAGCTGGGAGGAGACCTCGGGGAAGACCCAGGATTAGGTGGAGAGATTACATCTCCACACTGGCCTGGGAACGCCTCGGGGTCTCCCCCAGTCAGAGCTGGTATATGTGGCTTGGGATAGGGAAGTTTGGGGCCCCCTGCTGGAGCAGCTGCCCCCGCGACCCGACTTCGGATAAGCGGTTGAAGATGGATGGATGGAGAGACCAGAAATCATTATCTGAAACTCACAAGACGTTTAAGATGATAAGAATTAAGAACAAATGTATCACAGATTTGAGAGTAGTTTATTAGTAACTTCATAATGCAGTCAGCTACCACAGAGCTACAGAAACACGACGGGACGGCAGTTCACTTTACACAGGCAGGGATCTCTGTGTGTGTGTGTGTGTGTGTAATAATCCGACTCATAAACCAGACATCTCAAAGACAGTTCCATTCATAAGCCGAGACTTAGTTGACAGAGAGTTTGGATTGCGGAAGATACAAAACTTGAAAAAGTGACTAAATATGACTATATTCAGCTTGTTGTAAGATGACGCTGCAGCCTCGGGTTTTGACACATTGCGGTTTCCCTGCTTATCAACATTCAACGCACGTGCAGAGACAGACAGACTGACTGACAGACAGCCATGCAGGGGGGACCAAGCACAGATAAAAACTATCCCTGCAGAATAGAGATACAGAAAATGAGATAACAGATGTCTGCCAAACCATTTTGGCCATGTCTCCCTTTATTACAGCCAAGTTTGGGATAATGTACACATATAAACCCAGTGAGGGTGAAAAACAGAGATGTGTCTGACATTTCTACTCTCCCACCACAGCATCCTTGACTATTGCAAAACAGCAGCGGAGAGTGTAATTCCACTCTGACTGCCCTCACTAAGGTCCTGTTGTCTATCTGAAGGGCAAACAGTATCGACTAGATACACAGACTGTGATCCGATAACACTTAAATGCCATTACTAAAAGCAGCATATCATGTGCAGTGTTCATTTTTACACTTATTTTTGTTTAAGTCATAATTCTAGTCTTTAGTTAAAATTTTCTGTCATAGTCACTGACATTTTTACACTTATTAAATGACATATAATTTAAGGACACAAAAATAACAGTATGGGGGTCCTGGGTAGCTCAGTGGTAAAAGACGCTGGCTACCACCCCTGGAGTTCACTAGTTCGAATCCAGGGCGTGCTGAGTGACTCCAGTCAGGTCTCCTAAGCAACCAAATTGGCCCGGTTGCTAGGGAGGGTAAAGTCACATGGGGTAACCTCCTCGTGGTCGCTATAATGTTGTTCGCTGTGAGGCGTGTGGTGAGTTGGCCGTGGATGCCGCAGTGGATGGCGTGAAGCCTCCACACCCGCTATGTCTCCGTGGCAAAGCACTCAACAAGCCACATGATAAGATGCGCGGGTTGACGAGTCCTCCGCCACCCGGATTGAGGTGAATCACTACGCGTGCACAAGGATTTAAAAAGCACATTGGAAATTGGGAGAAAAAACCCCCATTATTATATGCGACAGCACAAACGTTATTTCCTCATTAAGGCAAAATAAACAAAAAACAAAATGTCTCTACAGCACAAATACATTACACCCAAAGATTGTGCGTTTATATATTCGTGTGTGTGTGTGCACAGATGGCATATCCAGTCAGCACATGAGGAAATGCACCTGTGTTTTAGTACACACGCTCTATTAATAGTCACACACCTGTGCTAATCCACCACCTCATACAGTAAAGTGCAGGTGACCCTCAGTGGAGGATCAGTTGTGTACCCTTCAACCACTTGGAGGTGTTAGGTGAAATTAATCCGTAGGATAAAAGAGCACAATGGGTTTCAGAAGAAAAATGACCTTTTAAATCACCAGCAAAAATTTTATTTTTAGCAATAACGCTAAAAATATTTCAAGGCAGGCTTATCACGAGCTCTGATGTTTTTAAGCAATGATGCATTCTTCTGCAGACACCACAAGTCACTACGATTTCAACTTCATTTCAAATGAAAAACAAATAAAATTGCACATGATTTTGAAGTGAAATCGGCCAATCAGAAGACGTCGCTGTTACCATAAAAAAAAGAAACTTGAGTGAGTTTTTGCAAAGGCTCACTTTAAGTAAAATTAGATAGCTCGAATCCAGGGCGTGCTGAGTGACTCCAGTTAGGCTTCCTAAGCAACCAAATTGGCCCGGTTGCTAGGGTGGATAGAGTCACATGGGGTAACCTCATTGATGTGGTTCTCGCTCTCGGTGGGGGGGGCGTGGTGAGTTGTGCGTGGATGCCGCGGAGAATAGCGTGAAGCCTCCACATGCGCTATGTCTCCGCGGTAACGCACTCAACAAGCCACGTGATGAGATGCGTGGATTGACGGTCTCAGACGTGGAGGCAACTGAGACACTATGCCACCATGTGGACATTGGGAATTGGGCGTTCCAAATTGGGGTGAAAAAGCTGTAACCCGAGCAGCTGAAAAAGTGGGCGGATACATCTAAAATTCTTCATTCATTATAATGGCAAAACAACCAGATTTGAGCGCTACAGGATTAAATAAAAATCCATTACGGTATGAGTGTCAAAACTCGGCTGTGTTTCACGCAGGTGAATGTGACCTCGTAGATAAGCTACGTTTAATGCAAATGCAATACTCTCTCAGCCCATTAGTTAATCTCTACTTAATGAACACCATTAAAACGCTAAAAATAATGATAATGATAATGAAAACGCTTTCTAAGTGTACAGATGTGAGTATTAAAATAATAATGCAAACCCACTTTACATTTGGACTATCATCTGCCATCATTAGGAGAAACCCGAGAAAAGTGAGCGACCCATTTGTATAAATATATAACATTTAATGCATCCCCCTCTTTTCATAATCACAATCATGAGGGATAAATGGAGTGGAAGCCGTGCAATACACACAGAAGTCTGAATCAGTATAAAATCTAGTGAGAGATATAACTATTCAACAGCTGTGGCAACACCATCTGAAAATCTCAATCTACTGTCAAACATTCATTATGTCACTATGTCACATCAGGTCAAATTACAAGGAGCATATCAACTAGCGTTGGGAACCGAGAACCCTATTCATTTTTTAAAAGAATACTTGGTTAAAAAGACTCACCAGTCAGTCTCCAACTCAATTTGAATCAGTCTAATGACTCTCTCTTTGAGTAAATCGTCAGAGGCTGTTAATTCAGAATGAACTGTAAGCTGTTAATGTTCTTAAAGAGCACCTAATATGGTTTTTAAACGTACCTAATTTTGTTTTAAAGGTCTCATGCAATAGATTTGCATGCATCCAAGGTCAAAAAAACACTTTAATCCGCTCATTATTTAAATTGCGATTTAAAAGCATTGCCTTTTTCCCCCAGTGTCAAAAATGATTCGTTCAATGATTCGTTCAATGATTCGTTCTAAAGGATTCATTCTAAACTCCTCCTTTCAGAGAGCATACTCTGCTCTGATTGGTCCATTCTAAACTCCTCCTTTCAGGAGAGCATACTCTGCTCTGATTGGTCCATTCTAAAGGATTCATTCTAAACTCCTCCTTTCAGAGAGCCTTCTCTGCTCTGATTGGTCCATTCTAAAGGATTCATTCTAAACTCCTCCTTTCAGAGAGCATACTCTGCTCTGATTGGTCCGTTCTAAAGGATTCATTCTAAACTCCTCCTTTCAGAGAGCCTACTCTGCTCTGATTGGTCCATTCTAAAGGATTCATTCTAAACTCCTCCTTTCAGAGAGCCTACTCTGCTCTGATTGGTCCATTCTAAAGGATTCATTCTAAACTCCTCCTTTCAGAGAGCCTACTCTGCTCTGATTGGTCCATTCTAAAGGATTCATTCGAAACTCCTCCTTTCAGAGAGCATACTCTGCTCTGATTGGTCCATTCTAAAGGATTCATTCTAAACTCCTCCTTTCAAGAGAGCATACTCTGCTCCGATTGGTCCATTCTAAAGGATTCATTCTAAACTCCTCCTTTCAGAGAGCATACTCTGCTCTGATTGGTCCATTCTAAAGGATTCATTCTAAACTCCTCCTTTCAAGAGAGCATACTCTGCTCTGATTGGTCCATTCTAAAGGATTCATTCTAAACTCCTCCTTTCAGAGAGCCTACTCTGCTCTGATTGGTCCATTCTAAAGGATTCATTCTAAACTCCTCCTTTCAGAGAGCCTACTCTGCTCTGATTGGTCCATTCTAAAGGATTCATTCTAAACTCCTCCTTTCAGAGAGCATACTCTGCTCTGATTGGTCAGATGTCCCAGTCAGTTGTGATTGGTCTACCGCTTAGTGTAGTGTTTGAGGGCGGGTCAAAGCTGTTAGCGAGCAGCCAATGATGACCAGAGGCGGGTTTTTTGTTACCAAATTACGTAGGTTAGTACAGGAAGTAGGTCTGGAAATACTAACGACTCGTTTCAGGTGTTCAGAAACGGTTCTTTCATTTGGGAGTCATTAACTCCATTTGTGGTGCACTTTGATTTTTGAAAACAAAAATGTAGTTTCTTCTTTTCTTCTTCCCTGAAGAACAATAAAATTATGCATATCTTTTTGGATTTTATGCTATTTTGATCTTATAAACATGAACATTTTTAAACTTTACCATTAAATTGCATATACAAATTAGCACATTTTGAAAATAAATAAATAAATCATAATTTCAGAACCTATACTTCTATAAGTTGAAACATTAAGAAAATATGAGAATGTGACATAAACTGGAGGCAGATTGCTGCCATCTGGTGAACAAAATATCAATACCATGACTTAAAAAACATGTCATGCCAGTAACAGCCAGTAGATGGCTGTAGCCACCCACTGTGTAGTTTGACGGGTTGTTAAAACCTAATTTTATATTTTATTACAAGATATGCATTTGGATATATATTTGGACATTATCAAACTATTATTTGTCTAAGTTTAGCATTTTGAAATGGATTTGAAGTGTCAGTTCTTGCAGTTAATGTCATTATGCTTGCAATCAAACCTGACCATGGTGTTACAAAGACACAGAATAACCATTTTTCTACCAATAAATTATTTAAAACATAAAAATGTAAAAGCTTAAAGTAAATGAATAATGTCCAGGAAATGAACATCAAAAAACAGAAATTAATTCAGAAAATTAAATTAGAGTGTAAAACAGAAGGTTCAGAGTAAACATTTAGCAATTTTAAACTTTCTATAATTAAAAATGTTTTTGCAAACGTGTGTGTGTGTGTGTGTGTGCATGTGTGTGTCAGATTGCTGTCATCAGCTGGAAAACAACAGATGACATGTAATGCCAACAATGACCAAAAGATGGCTGTAGAGCTCCACTTATTTATGCTGTGTGTGTGTGTGTGTGTGTGTGTGTGTGTGTGTGTGTGTGTGTGTTCTGCATTGTGAGTGTGTTATCGTCTCACCACTTCATTTCCGAGTGTGTGTTTAGCATCGTGACTGATTAATTATACTTCTTTTTTACTAATGTATATATGTGTTATAGTCTCACCAGTTCAATTTGATTTCGGTCAAAAATGACCGAATACATAGGAGGATTAAAATAAAAATTCGTAGTTATTTGTAAAATACTAAAATAACTGGTATTTTAATCAGTAAGGGACCAGAATCGTTAAGGCCATGTTTGAAAATGCATTAAATCAGCAATGTTTACACTTCTAAATCACGCTACAACTGCATTTTGTTTACACCGGAAACTTTCCAAAAATGCTCTCCACGATGACGTAATGAATTAGTGTGGATGTGGCCTAAACTTCTTACACATCCCATCTCTAGGATCAGCTCTGAAAAAGGCACATTTTAGTCGCAGTAAGTGCAACTCAAGGTTGAACTTGACGTGACGCATCTAACAAAGGATGGCGATGACGTGATAAACAGATGCCAATGTGCTGTCAGGTAATGGATGCACTTTAGTTGGAGGGCACTCAAGAGTCAAACTCACACATCCTCCTGAATGCAAGCTGCTAGCACAATAAAACGTAATAAACTGATGCTGCAATAGAGGTTTGCAATATTTTAAATATTCAAATATATATGCAATGATTTTTACAATACAATACAACATTGTAAATAAAGCAACATTGTGAATATTATGTTACATGTGCTTTTAATTCAACCATTAAGTTTCTTAAAGAACATGCCATTAGATCATTACTTGTCACATGACTCACAAATTTTAACAATGTTTTCATAGTGTCTCCGATAGCAAAACCAGCATTAGAGTCGGCAAGATCAAACTCTCGTGTTTGGTAACTCTTTACTTTATAAGGTCGTTTTCGTTAACATGAACTAGCAATAAACAACAGCATTTATTCATTTTGGTTAAATGTTAATTTTACAATAAATAATATTTTTTAACATTAAAGTTGTGCACGTTAACATTAGTTAATATGGACTAACATGAAAGAACATTTAACATGAACCAAGATGAATAAATGCTATAAAAAATATCAATAATCATCGTTAGTTCATGATTACTTATGCATTACCTAATAAACAAACAGACACTTATTGTAAAGTCTTAACAAATGTTTAAATTAAATACAAGTAGGTAATATTGACGTATTGTTATATTGGTGCATATAATAGAAAGAGATTCAATATTATTCTTCCTTGCGTTCATCTAGTGAAAACAATGTTTAAAACATGCATTGATTATATTAAACTTACATTGAACATTTTGAATCTAATTAAGCAGAACAGACAATCAGAAATGTGAAACTTTCTTGCTCGTGTTGATTCGAACACCACAGACGTACCCACCTGGCAGGCATACTGAAAGTTCGTTGTACCCCCCAAACGAGGCGTTGCGTATGAGTTTTCGTCCGTCCGGATGGGCCGGCTGGGCCGAGATGGTTCCTCCACAGGTGGAGAACCGGCGGCGACCCAGAATTCCTTCTTCCTTCATCACGAGGGCGGCCATGGGGGGGCCTCACCCTGATGAGGGCGAGTGTTAGCGCCTTTGGCGTAATTCGGTACCACACAAACACACGTACACCCGCTCAGGTCTGCTCTAGAGGCATACTCGACTGCTGCTAGTACTACAGCTGACCAGCCGTGCTCTGAAATACTCACTCAGGCTCTCTCCCTGTTACTCACTGCAGCTCGCCCTCCCCTTGCTCTAGCACGTCTGTGTGTGACGGGGGAGAGAGAGAGAGAGAAGGAGAGAGAGAGAGTGAGAGAGAAAGTGTGTCGTCTCAGATTCTTGGACGCTCTGACCGTCAGTGGAAATAGAAACGGCTTCAAGCTGCGTCTTCAGTAAACACACCTGAATGTCATTCTGTTTCTCTGTGTATTTTCAATGTAAGACTTGTGGGTGAACCTCATAAAACATATAGAAGAATATCTTTAGGAATGAAGCCCATTTTAAGATCATCCAGAATTTTGTGACACTAACGTCATGAAAATTAGGAACATTTTCCAGCAAATCTTCATTCAAGTGCCGAGTCATTACACTGACGCACACACCACGAACACACACAACGGCTGTGTCAGTGTTCAAATGATGGAGAAAGGAGCTCTTGATGCTATTTGATGTACAAACCCAGCCTAGATGGAACTTGTGACAGATATCAAGTATTTTTTTAGCCTAAGTAAGGCATTTTAATTACCACAGAAGCACGTCAAGTCTTAACTACCCCCAAAACTCAGAATGAGACGTTCATGTCTGCAAGTGCTTTTCATGTGGAGTTCAAAGCGTCGTTGATGTGAATCATGAACGCAGCTTCACGATTGCTGTAACAAAGCGGATAGTCACAGTCTAACGGCAGATCAATATTGTGGAGGATGAGCGTTTAAGAGATGTTAAGCCTATTGCAATGAATACGCGACCTATATGGGGACTAGTTCTTTCAATTAGTCAAACTCACAATTAGACTTTGGGCAACGTTTAATGTTTCTTGAATTGGTGATATTTTAGTGCATTTCTCTCTTTATACTGTGGAAGGTTTTGTTTGGAAAATGTTAATAAGGCATTATATTGATACATATTTTTTAGTTGTCTTCCCTAAGAAGAAAATAAATACATTTTCACAGGAAAAAAAAGTATAGTGTCAAATTTCAGACCTTTCAAAATCTGTAATTAATCCCAATTAACATGAAAATTTTTGCAATTAGCCGCAATTAACTATTTTTTTTTACTAGTTGCGCTTAACATAAAAAGATGTGCGACTAATCGCGATTAACATGAAAATTGTGCGATTAATCGCAATTAACATGAACGTTTTCTTGATTAATTGCGCTTAACGTAAAAAACTTTGCGATTAATCGCACTTAGCGTGAAAAACTGTTTGATTAATCGCGATTAACATGAAACATCGTTCGATTAATCGGGATTGCCATGAAAAGTTCTGCGGTTAATCACAATTAACATTAAATAATGTTCAGTTAATTGCGCTTAACATAAAAAGCTGTGCGCTTAATTGCGCTTAGCATGAAAAACTGTTTGATTAATCGCGATTTACACGAAAATGTTCACTGTTAATCGCAATTAACATGACATATTGTTCGGTTAATTGTGCTTAACATAAAAAGTTGTGCAATTAATCGCGCTTAGCATGAAAAACTGCTTGATTAATCGCAATTAACATGACATATTGTTCGGTTAATTGTGCTTAACATAAAAAGTTGTGCAATTAATCGCGCTTAGCATGAAAAACTGCTTGATTAATCGCGATTAACATGATTTTTCTCGATTAATCGCGCTTGACATGAAAACGATGCGCTTAATCGTGATTATAAATGTTAATCGATTGACTGCACTATACTGTGTGTGTGTATGTATATAAATATATATATATATACATACAAGTATCGGGTCCGATACTGCACTCATGCACTCGTTCTCATGCTCGTAAAAATGCTTAGATACCAAAAACCGATAACATCTGACATACAAATTTCATTATATAAACACTGAGCACACAAATTAAAATCACATTATGTCCTGTTGAGATTATTTAACCGCAAAAGCTGTGATTTAATGAGATAAATATAAGGTTTGCATGAGCGGCGCGCTTCAAATGTGAGCTCTTTTCAATGTGTGGAGACAGTGTTGTGCCGCTGCTAGCTGCACGTATCTTTTAAAGTTCCTCCATTGCTCATATATGGAAAAAACTCGCATGAGCATCACAGGCTCTGTTGGTAGCAGATGGCAGTGAACAGAGGGCAAATTCACGTGGTAGCGTGGGGCACATACAGAGTACAGAGTACATACTTATTACTTAAGGTCACGTAGCAACTGGCTTTTCCTGGACTGAAAAGCTGCCGTAATAACACAGAAACACTTAAAAATAAAAGCTCTTGTCAATATATTGAGACTGTCAATCCGCGCATCTTATCACGTGGCTTGTTGAGGACGTTACCGCGGAGACCTAGCGCATGTGGAGGCTTCACACTATTCTCCGCGGCTTCCACGCACAAGTCACCACGCGCCCCACCGAGAGCGAGAACCTTTTGTTCAATTACGACCTGGATATGATTTCGACAGTTTTGGTGAGATTCACCCCATGTCTTTCTGTATTTTCCAGTATCTGTCTGCATTTGTGACTGTCTCTCGTTCCATTCAGATGTGATATTCTCTTTCTCTCTCTTTCTTTCCCAAATATCTGCAGCTTGTTCAGAGAGAACGCTATATGAAGGATACTGTAGCTCTATATCTACTGCAAGCTCTTAATATTTATCACTAACACAGACATACAGTGCTGGTGAGAACAGAATCCAGACTTTGGCCAATCAGTATTTCTGAATACAGTACATACATCCATATGATTACATGTAAACGTATGAACCGTGCATTGTCAAAGCCTTACAGGGGATTACGCCGTACTTAAACAAAATACATACATATGTACATTTTTTGATTTTTCAGCTGTTTTTGGAATACAGAAACACACCTCACTCAACATCCTGCACAATTTATGGTATTGATTACGTCTGTTTTTAAATACTCCAGATCTATCTTCTTCCATCCGAGCTGACAGTGTTTTGATTCTCCATTTTAACCAATCAGATTTCAAACCGGCCATCCAATCAGAATTCAGCCTGGACTTCATAACAATTCATAACAGACTGGTGCTCGTTATATATAATCTTACCAGCTAAACACATCAGAACGTCCGTCCAGCATCCATCCTTGAGTCTGCTGATGTCACAGTGATGTTGCTTGGCAACAGCCTCACCAAAATGAACCAAGAGCACCAAACTGATGAAACTGAAGGATGACTGTGAATGACGGCCTAATTAACATAGCTAATTAAGACGCTCTGGTCTATGTATAATTCAAATGATCCTGTGCTGAATAAAAGCTATCCTTCATTCTGCGGCACAATTTTAACATCGCATAACCAGACTCAAAGAAAAACGATTATACTCAGTTAGCGTACTTTCATAATGCACAGGGTGACGTAACCTAAACAAATGACAAGTGCAATACACTGCTTGCTTCCTTTGCATAAATAGCAATGTTCTCTCATTCAATATATTCAAAACACTTCATGGGTTTCTGCCAATCAGAAGAGTTTTTACCAGCTCATTGGGACTCAGAGCTCATGCACTCTAAATTCAGTGTTAAATACGGGTCAGAGAGGCGAGTCAGCGGCCACAATTAGCTAAATTAGGCTTGAAAACACTGCTGTTAATCTGTAAATCTACTGAACAAAATTAAAGATGGTGGGCGACTCCCTTTAGCCAGATGGGTGAAAACACGCTCTGAGCCGTAAGCTCTGCAGTCATGACGACAGTCATTGATTTGGGGTTCCTCTGGGGACGGGGGGCTGATTATCTGCTACAGGGCGGGAGTTCAGACCATCTGACCAGCACACACACAAAACTACGAGAGAAACAAGTTTAGTCAACAACATGTTCTCTTTTTTTCCTCTTTTTAAGCCTTTGCCATAAAAAGACCAACGATGTCTGCTTTGTACTCATTTGTTCTATACGTTTGTATTTTCTGAGGCACAAATTGAGTCTAAATAGACACACAACTTGTATAATTTCTGTAGTACGCCCAAATGACAATAGCCAAATCATACTGTTCATGTGTTAAACTTGCTATAGTTTACTTCAATGTTATTTCTTCATCAACTAGCAATGCCAAATGTCAATCAAGTCAATCACTGAAACACCAGCGCCACCTTGAGTAAGAAACAGAATGCATAATTTATGTGTACATGCTTGGGATGTGAACAATAATTATTCGAATAGTAAAAATACTATTTGAATTTCGCAATTTTCAAAGTTTTCCTTAGCTGGCCATAAATACAGTGAGATGCATGTTAAATCCTGAACACAAAAACTGCCAGTTATAACAGAATGCACTGGGTGGCGCTGTTGAGTGTGGACACAAGTTGATCACATTAGTTGAGCAAACGGTTCTGTCAGTACGGTCAGTTGGACACCAGAAAAGCGGGTTATTGTGAGAACGTGGCTTACTTTGAGAAAGCTGGGTTCCTGTTTAAATGTACTGGATAAGGGTTGTGCACTTTACTCTCATATAGGTGCAGCTCGTCAGAAAACAGCGTCCCCGTAGCAACGTAATCCCCGCGCCGCTTCTGTAGTTGTTTGCAGAAGCATTGTGGGGATTCCGTTGCTACGGGAAACATGGCATCCATGAAAGACTATGCTAGCTGAGGTAAGGGACGTTCCATCATTTAAACTGGTGTCTATAAACGAGTATAGTTTACTGAGCAAGGGAATATACATGTTTTTCTCATGAAACATGAGATACAATATAAACATTATAACTATTATATGCCAAGTGTTTATACTCATCCTGTACGTTAACTGCGTCAGTGTACTCTATTAGCACATTCATTCTATTCTTTTTTTGTTTTCACTTGCATTGCTTGTTTAAAAACACAGGGCATGGTATAGGCTTGTTTTTTATAATGGTGACGCAACCTTTATGACTAAAAAATTATTTTACAACGTCTCTTTCTCATTATCTTCATTTAAATAATAGAATATTCAAATATTCATTTTTTATGAGCTTAAATATTCGAATACCATATTATTGATGAATGCCCATCCCTAGTACACGCAGTTAATTCACCACTGTCACACAGAAAATCAATGTGATCTATTGTATTTATTTGTATAAATATAGTACTAATTTCTCATGCAATAAACAAATAAAAAGATTATAGAGTTGGTAGTCAACTTATATATATATATATATATATATATGAAATAATCATAAAAATATCATTTATGGAAATGCAAAAACAAAAACGACACTATTACATATTTCAGGTCTTTATTGACCCAATACACTTTTGGAACTTAAGCCATTATAAAAACATATACAGTGTGTGTATATATATATATATATATATATCTCTTTTTTTATGTTACACTATTTATAAGAGAGAGATATGCCTTTAAGGGTTAAAGCACTCAAAACTTTGGCCCCTGCATTGTGCTGCATTACTGTAAATTCATGTTATTTGGAATTTTATGTCATTATTCAGTTGTTCAACAAGGTTCCAGTAACTTAAAGCTAAATTTCTAAGTAATTTGTAATTTCTGTAATGTGTATTTTCTATGCCACAATCAAAATATTGTCTGTTTTCAAACAGGTTTCCCAAACATTCCCCACATCTTTCATTACTTGGACAATCAGATAGTCCCGCCCCAAACACACTCACCACAGGAGAAAGGCAATTTTTTTTTCGAATTTTACGTGCTGGGTTTTGCTGCAGTTTCCTGGCGCTACAACAACTGTGCGTTATATTCTCTTTAACACAAATCACGACTACAAAGGCACTGACAAAGTCACTCACACACTGTTATGTTATGAACCACACCAGGTGTGGTGGTGGCCTAGTGGTTAAAGCACAGGGCTGTTAATCAGAAGGTCATTGGTTCTAACCCCACAGCCACCACCATTGTGTCCTTGAGTAAGGCACTTAACTCCAGATTGTTCCGGGGGGATTGTCCCTGTAATAAGTGCACTGTAAGTCGCTTTGGATAAAAGCATCTGCCAAATGCATAAATGTAAATCTAATCACATTTACTGTAACGCTTCATTTGAAAAGTGATCTTGATTACTTGAAACATGTAAGGGCAGGTGTGTTTGATTAGGGTTGGAGCTAAACTCTGCAGGACAGTGGCCCTCCAGGAGCAGGTTTCCCCACCCCTGGTTTAGGGTAAGGATGTCTGTTTTGTTTACCTCTCATTTGCTTTTAGGACACAATTGGTTAGGTTTAGGTTAAAGTGTTAGGTTAAGGATGTCGTTTTACCCATTAAAACATCCATCTAACATTTCCCTAAAAATCTCGTCTGATTATAACAACATTTCACTCGCTTTTGGCGCCCCCCACTGGACATTTCACTGGGAAACTGATGGTTTTGCATAAATGTTGCCACGGTCACGTAATTTTCATGAGACCAGGCTGGCCTCATCACTACTTTGCATTTGAAGTACTGTAATCCGTTAGTTAATTTTGCATTCGTTTTTGCAGTGAAAAAAAGCCCTTTTCTCGAATTCATTTGGCTGAGAGTGTGCACATTCGCAAGAGTGAATGCACAAGTTTAAATGGTTTCTAAATGTTAGACAGCATGTTGAATTATGCATCATTATTTAAAAAGAAAACCGAAGTTACTGTTTGAACAGTTTCTGGGTTCAATACAAGTTAAGCTCAATCGACAGCATTTGTGGCATTATATTGATTACCACCTAAATTTATAATGACCTGCCCCACCATTTCTTAAAAAAAAAGAGGAAAATCTGAGTTACAGTGAGGCACTTACAATGGAAGTGAATGGGGAAATACTCACCGATTCAAAAGTATAGCCAAAGACGGAAACAATATGCGTGTTAACATGATTTTAGTGTAATGCCGTAAACCCTAAGTGGTGGTGGCGTAGTGGGCTAAAGCACAGAACTGGTAATCAGAAGGTTGCTGGTTTGATCCCCACGGCCACCACCATTGTGTCCTTGAGTAAGGCACTTAACTCCAGGTTGCTCTGGGGGGGATTGTCCCTGTAATAAGTGCACTGTAAGTCGCTTTGAATAAAAGCGTCTGCCAAAATGCATAAATGTAAATGTAAAACCCTAAAATGACTGTAAAAATTATGATTTAAACAACTTTACAGTTCAAATAATATACGAGATGAGACTTCGGAAGCCACTAGAAGCCTTATGCAACATGACAAGGATGCAGGATTACCAGCCTGGCAAATAAGCTTTCTGAGCCGGACCTCACAACGCCTTCAACCCTACTAAACAAACCACCAAAACAACCAGTATCCCCAATAAACAGATCTAATCTTGTATCTGAAATACTCCATTAGCACCCAATATGCCTTCTGAATATCACGTTTCACACTTTACACCAGTATTTTTATGAAAACAACGCTGTCCTTTGCACTTTAAGTGGATAGTTCACCCATAAAAGAACATTCTGTCAGCATTTATTCACCCCCATGTGGTTCAAAACCTGTGTGAAATGCATAGGAAATTGTTCGCCTCAGTCACTATTCACTTTCATTATATGGGAGACAGAAAGTCATGCACGTTTTGAAAGACAGAATGTTTATTTGTGGTTGAACTATTCCTTTAAGTTAATGAAACTTTGCTTGATGTGTTGTTCTCACCAGATACTGTTGCACGCAAAAATACAAATATGTAAACCATGTGTCTCATTTCATAAGCCTAAATATAGTCATGCTTAACACAGACTAAAAGCACTATAAAACTACCGTACTTGCCTTTAGTGCAGGAAGATAAGACAGTTGCTTATTAATGAGAACACTCATGCATTCAATAAAAAACACACAACATGCGGGGCTTACGTCCAACACATTCCACTCACAATCAAACAATCGTTGGCGCACACAACGGCCATAATATTCCCAGACAGTTGGTTAATATGTGAAATGCACGCTCACACTGAGCCAACCATATGCAAAGTGCCCTGCTCCTCATTGGTCAAAATGATTGCAGATGTAGGTAAAGCCACTTTTGATTGGTGGAGCTGCTTGCTGTGCATTTTAACCCTATTTACTGATGGGATGTAATCCGTTAAATCCAGGCCAACCACACCGACTCGCTCTCAGACAGGCAGAAAGAGAGAGGGCCAGTAAAGAGGATTTGCACGCTCATATCAGTCGCCATACTGATTCGCTGTCGCCGGAAGGAAGCGTTTGTGCGTGTTGTGTCGGGTTACTGCTGACGGCACTGAATAATTGAGTGAAATGTGGCCCTGCAAGATGAACTCACAAACAAACTTTCTATCAGATATTTCCAAACAGTGTGAACTATTTTAGACACACCCAAATGCCTGTGATTCACACAAGACTAGAGGAACAGTGAATGGGCATTTGAAAGGAAAGCATCTCCCTTTGGGAACAGTGAAGGGCATTTGCTGTTGCCATGGAGACGGGCATAAAGGCATTGAGTGGTTTTGTGAATATTGTGCAGAAGTGATCACGTGAATGCATAGCCTTTCAACAGTACAACAAAAACAGATCATAAGCCACACGTGTGACACTTTAAATGTGAACACACTATTGCAAGCTTCAATCATAGGTAGGCATGATGCATTTATTCAAATTAAAAAGGATTTTCACATTCCTCATCATTATAAAAGCTCAGTCTTTTGATAACATTAATAACTCTGATCTCTAGAGCTATAATCCAAGGCATCACAGGTGATTGTAAATGCGTATATCTTTAAGCATTGTGGATTTAACCCATTAAACTCAGATGGGCCAGCGAGAAACAACAATAACGATCAAAATACTAATAACTACAGTCTTTTCCAACACAAAATAGGTATTGTTTGAAAGCTTAGAAGTTGTACTTTACAATGCATGTAGGCATTATGACCAAAACTGAACAAGTGCTTTGAAATTTTCAGACAAATCAGAATTGTTTCCGTTTTGATCATTTATTAACACAATTTGCACTGTACATTTTAATGCAATCAGTAAAAACCTCAAACTTTCATCAAATAGCCATGTGTCATATGTTGTTGCAAAAACATCATGATACCAACTGATACTCAAGGCCATGTGTATTTTAAGGTTTCAGGCGCAGCTCAAGTCTGAAATCTGTTTCTGTGACTTTGGGGCCCTCTAGTGGAAAACCCCAAAACTACACAGGTGACATCAAAATTGACCCTGTTGACTTTCATATTACATTTAAATTTACATTTATGCATTTGGCAGACGCTTTTATCCAAAGCGACTTACAGAGCACTTATTACAGGGACAATCCCCCCCCGGAGCAACCTGGAGTTAAGTGCCTGGCTCAAGGACACAATGGTGGTGGCTGTGGGGCTCGAACCAGTGTCCTTCTGATTACCAGATTACCAGTTATGTGCTTAGACCACTACACCACCACCACTCGTATAATATTAATTATCATAGCTTAAAATGTATGATTCAATAAAATCCTTACATATGAAACCAACCCTAAATGATTTAATGCTGAATATCCTGTTGTGTCACATTATGGAGGTAAATGCACTGCAATTGCCATTTCATCTCATCGTTAAACAACAACTGACCAAGACATTTTTTTTTTCGTGGTTAACCTCTGAAATACTTCACCATAAACATGACAGATTTGAATGTTTATTTGTTTACGTCAGTACTGGCCTGGGATCAGGTTTCTTCCAACGTTTAAAACGATATGGCACAAACTGACCATAATAAGATAACTTTGGGAGAAGCCCACGTGTTTGTTGTCTTACCGTGACTGTAGCTGACGCCCGGGCTCAGGGAGGGGCTTGTGAGCAGGTCTTTACTAGGCGTGTCCTTCCCACGCTGGCTCATTCTTCCCGGGGTCAAATGTGCCACATCATCACCAGGCATTAAAGCAGCTATGGCAAAATAAGAGACAGACACAAGACATATTTAGAAAACGATGCTGAATCAATGCAGCAAACACACCTTCTGTTAAAAGTCTATCTTTGTGCTTTACTCCCTCTAGTGGGTGACACTCAGTAATAAAAATAGGCAAAATGATAAGAGTAAGAAGTACATGGTAACGCTCTTTGGTATAATACATTATTGTTAGTATTACTATATAGAGGTCGACTGATAGTGGATTCTGCAGACACCAAAATCTAAGCTGGTGGATAAGGGCGATAACCGATTTATCTGTAAAAAATGTCCGTACTTTTAATGGTAAAAGAATGTAAAAATGCTACAGTAGATTCTGGTAACACTTTCTATGAAGCCCATATTTATAATGCATTGTGAAGGCATTATAAATCCACTATACTGCATTTGTAATGTCTCATAATATACCTTATAATTGTATATAACCACAATTATAATCCATTAATATCTTAAATATTCCTTGTCAATATATAATGCATTATAACATGACAAACATAACATTTTATCTGCATAAATAATAAGGTATTATATATATATATATTAGTTGTGCTTTAAAGGTCCACCAAATCGCACCGTTGTCACGAAAAGAGAGCTGAGCCGTAAGGCAAAGCTCTCGATCTACCGGTCAATTTTTGTTCCTACCCTCACCTATGGTCATGAAGGCTGGGTCATGACCGAAAGAACTAGGTCGCAAGTACAAGCGGCCGAAATGGGCTTCCTCAGAAGGGTGGCGGACTTCTCCCTTAGAGATAGGGTGAGGAGCTCAGTCATCCGCGAGGAGCTCGGAGTAGAGCCGCTGCTCCTTTGCATCGAAAGGAGTAAGTTGAGGTGGTTTGGGCATCTGGTAAGGATGCACCCTGGCCGCCTCCCTAGGGAGGTGTTTCAGGCACGTCCAGCTGGGAGGAGGCCTCGGGGAAGACCCAGGATTAGGTGGAGAGATTACATCTCCATACTGGCCTGGGAACGCCTCGGGGTCCCCCAGTCAGAGCTGATTAATGTGGCTTGGGATAGGGAAGTTTGGGGCCCCCTGTTGGAGCTGCTGCCCCCACGACCCGACTTCGGATAAGTGGTTGAAGATGGATGGATGGATGGATTTAAAGGTGCTGTAAGTGATTTTTCCATGGAGAGGTAAGCAACAAAATGTCCAACTCCCTGAAAAATATTAATTAAATAAGTTTCTTGAGATATCTCTCTGTTACAGCACTTGACTTTGTAAACAGTAAACAAAAATGTGTCCACGGGCTGCGGTCAATGATGCTTTCTGCCTGTCAATCATGTTGCACGTTCTCATAGAAATGGCGTTGCAGCGAATTATTGAGGCTTAAAGCCATTTTTATGCCATGTTGATCATAACAGTTGTCAAGAGAGGGCGCTGTTGTGCTGCTGTTGTTTTTTTTTTTGCACGATGTCGGTCTCAATAAAGCTTGTTTTTATCTTTGGAGTGTGGGGTTTTGGAAAGAGGGGGCGTGGCTAATTCAACAGCTCAGTCTCGTGGAAGTAGAACGGCTGAAATCACTTACAGCACCTTTAAGTGACAAAAGCAATGCCAAGATGTTTTTAAGTGGTTATATTACATTACACACAAACACACACACGCACACAAACACACAAACAAACACACGCACACACACAAAAACACACACACACGTACACAAAAGCACACAAACACACACACAAACAAACACACAAACACACACATACACAAACACACACATACACACAAAAAACACATGCAAACACACACACACACACACACACACACACACACACACAGGTGAATGTCAGCTTCTTACCTGTGGTGGCAGGGTGTTCTCTGTTCTCTGCATGGGACTGAACACACACACACAAGCACACAGAGTCACACACACAGAGACACACACACACACACACCCACACACAAAGAGGGTCCGCCAGGAAGTGGTGGGTGTTGGTGAGGTTTTGGACACATGTTGGCAGCAGACAGACACGCAACATGAAAGAGACAAAATAAAAGTCAAACAGGGAGAAAAGAAAAGCAGTATTAGTTAAAAAATAACAAGAACATAATGGAAAAACACACTGGCAGCACAATTACAGCTGAACACAACAACAAAGACTAAGCTGAACAAAAGGGGGGTTAACCACACACAGACAAACATGGCACAGTTCGGACAATGTGGTTATGTGACAGTTGCAGTGCCATTACAATAAAAAGCTGCAGTGATTGGCTGTGAGAGATTTAATCTGATTAGTCTGCGCATCTGTCAATCACACGGTAAACCAAATGCACTTAAGTGTTTATTTGCATCCTCATTGAGTCCCATTTAATCAAACAAAACAGGTTTATAATACCATCATGTATGTTATTGTCTGATTAATAAAGCTTTAAGCGCCCCTGATGACAGAATTAATTAAACCTGCACAAATTGATAAAATGTCAGCCACCCAAAAATTACAACACTATATAATATTACAGAACAATTTTATTAATATCTACAAAAATATTTCAGTGTATAATAAATTATCTATTCAAATTTTATATAATAAAAATGTAGTAAAGTTTTTATTATAAATATTCATAATAATTATTAGTCTATTTACAAATTATATATATATATATATATACAAATTTTACCATTAAAAACCAAAATATTATATATATATTATATAAAATAAAATTGAATGAAATATTTGAATGTACATTTAGTATATTCATAATATTATACAAATATTTTACTATATAATTAAAAAAATATATTTCTATATATGATTAATTATGATACATTTTTTATATTTGAAAAACAATCATAATTAATAATAATACAATTACAGGGTGGCCTAAAAAAAACAGGGGCCACTATGTTTGATAGCTCATATTTTCAAAATGCATAAAGATGATTTTTAGCGTATTTCTACGGCTTTATGTAAACAACAAAACTAAGCTGCTGCGACGTCATCGTGAGCAACAACATGCAACAAAAGAATATGTAAATCGTTTAGCTAAGTTTTCAATGGCAGTAAAATTATGTTTCTCTTTCACCATGTGGCCAAACAATTTCCTTATTTATTTATAGCAAGTTGTTACTCACAATGACGTCACAGTGACATAATTTTGTTGTTTACAAAAAGGATGCATTTTTAAGATATGAGCAATCACATTTTTTTTGTGTTTTTTTTTGTTCCATCCTGTATGTTATATATTATAATATAATAATAGTACTAGTTATTATAATGTGTAATATTATTATGTGCATAATTATTACATTAAACGCCACTCACATATCCTTTGACTAAATCTCGTTGTCAAACAGTTTAATCAAGACCGTCTGTCTGAAGTTACTTACCATATAATCTCTGATAAAATACTGAAGGTATATTCAAGAATGATTAAACATCAGTCACGGTGGATTAAAAGAGGATTTGTAATGTTTGGCCACTCATCATGGTATCAAAGCTGTTTTCAGAATTACTAGGATTAAATAAAAAAAAACACAAATACGTACAAACTGAATCAGTTCAAAAGCCTTTAGTGCATTGTAGATTAAGTAAACATTTCCTATTGTGTAAACATCATTCTGTAGCAAATGCAGTTGGTCATCCAGGCATTTAAAAATCAAGTAAATATATTGCATACTGCAAAAATAGTACAAGCGGTATTAGGCCTGTCGTGATTATAAAATAACCCTCTGCATGCGGTTATGTAATCTAACCGCGGTTATTGGGCATTCAAATTCCAATCACAGTTTAATGCCCAAACAAGGGAATTTTTAAGCGCCGATACTGTATAAATGCAACGTACGATGCGTTTGTGTCTTTTAGTCGAGTCCGAGCATCACTGAGCTGCACCGCGGAGGTCAACAAGCTCCGGTCATGAACAGCACGTGCATCGCTCCGATGCATCGCTCTGTCAGCAGAGGCTCGCGCCAAACTCCTGCGAAAATATAAACGAACAAGTATAATTAATAATAATAATATCTGTTTTCACTTTAAATGATCGTGTAATGGCAAATGTTCCTGGTTCATACCCGCCGTGTTAATGATAGGGCTGCGTCTAATGAGTATTTTGATAATCGATTAATCTAACGATTATTCGACGATTATTGCAACGATTAATCATCAGCTCTTAATCGATTATTCAGCTTGTGCCGCAACTTAAAAGGTTGTATTAAACGTGCTTACTTACAATAAAGAGGAAAAAATGTATCTTTTAAAAATACCTCTAAATGACATTCACTGAATTAAAGAAAAAAATACTTTTTTATTAAGTTTAATACAGTATAAAAATTAACTGCAAAAAAACCCCTATCATAATCAAGTGTTTTTGTCTTGTTTTCCATTTAAAATGGTCTAAAAATCCTTAAAACAAGATACATTTACGTGAGAAGCAATATATAAGATATTTATACTTGCTTTAAGAGAATGAATCTTAAATATACAATAAGTGTATTTTATATATAAGTGTGTTTTTCACTTTGTTATACTTCTGCGAGTGCAGTAAAGACAAAATATACTTATATTCAAGATCTGTTCTCAAAAAGCAAGTCTAAATATCTGATATGCTGCATCTCAAGTGAATGCATCTTTATTAAAGGATTTTTAGATCATTTAAAATATTAGTATTTTTAATATTCAATATTCTCAGATAACTAGTTGTTCTTCTGCAGTAAAGCTGCTAAAGTAAATTTACGTTGTTTTAAAGGAGTTTTAGATATTTCTATTGGAAAACAAGCCAAAACAAAAACGAATCATAAACATATTTTGTTGCAGTGTATATGTTGGTTCCTGTTTTTCATGACTTTTATTTTGAAAAGTTTGTTCATGTTCCATGTCATGTTTTGTTCCTGTTTCCCTCCATGTTCATGTGTCTTGTTTTCATTGGTTCATTGTTTGATTACTTTGTTATCCGTTCTAGTATTCTATAACGTTGTAGCTAGCAATGGCAATGACGAAGACGATGTGTATAACCCAAGAGCAGTTTTATTCAATAAACGTGAAATCCTAAATCCTAACTTTAAATGAGAACTAAACTAGACATAAACATAAACATGACTAAAACATGGATAAACGTGGCCTGACCTAAACTAGACTTATCATGGCTTAAACATGACATGGGCCCGGTTGCATAAACATAGCCATTAACTTAAGACGGCATCTAACAATTATTTTGACTAGCTAAAGACGCCATAGAAAGCCTGTTGCATAAAACAAGCTCACAGTTGTCTTTAGTAAGACAGTCTAATTTGCATTGCATTGTGGGAAAAATAAGACACTGAACAGCTTTAAAAAATGGCCGACAGTGGACGCTCAATACATTTTTTATTCGCTGAGAATATTTGCTTATTAGAGGACTACAATGCTTCAAAATGTATTTTAATGAACACATTTAGTGATTTAACCCAATTAATTAAAAACACAACATTTTGTTACCATTTTTTAAGTCAAAGTCTTCAACCAAGTCTCAACTCATGCCCCTTTCAGCCCCCACTGGCTCAGCTGACAGTTATTTTCAATGGCAAAATGGAAAGTAAACAAATGTTAGCCTGAGGTGTGCTGTCTTACATTTTGGTCTTTAACCCTCTGGGGTCGGCAAACGCGCCGGCGCGTTTTGCTGTTTTTTTTTCACATAGCAGCAACATAGACTTAAAATACTCCGTCATTTATGGTCATATAAATACAATCAATACATGATTATAAACTATAGAGGGTCTTCTTTTTTTGTGTACACTCATATTAACATCAAAACCTTGTGTTTTTTTTTTTAATAGATAAAATAAAAAGGTTGAGCTTTCAGCAGTCTCTGTGTTCACGATCATATTTCAGAAACACGTCACTAAAATTAACTTAAACTCCGCGAATTCTTCTCACACAAACATGAAACATATGTTTAAAGAAAGCTTAAAATGTCTACTTTTAAATAAAACAATTCAAATTTAAAACAAATATTCTCCTGCAATGTAATCTGTATGAAACAAAGCGATGTACAGTTTTTACCGGTCCATCTCATTATCTGTAATGTGATCCCACCCACCAGCAGAGCGCGCCATTCATACGCTAATGTGCTGAGGCGATCAAGGGAAAAGTACACGCCCCGACCGCGGAGATTTGATGTAAACACAACACAACTCAACTTGTCTGCATGTTTGTAACGATACACAGGCGATCAAACTCTTGGCTATTAAGGAAGAGTTAAAATTTTTCTGAGAAGAAGAGCGGGACTCCGATTAACGTTTGTATTTTGAAGAGTGACTTGATCCAGCAGAGGATACAATTTCAAACGAGTAAGTCGTTTAGTTTTCATTAGCTGACATGCTATTTTATATAAACATGGACATATTTTACTAGTCGGACTGTTTCCAGACAGGATTCAAAGTTTGACATTCAAAGTATTGACATGTCCTAATAGGCAAGTTTTAGTTACATGTAAATGTTGTTATTTGCATTGTATGCTTTATGATATAAATATGATATGTAATATGATATAAAAATAATATGAATGTTAGATTATATTTTAATGTGTGTATGCTGCCTCGTTATCATCAACAAAGCTTGTGCTTGCAAACATGTGTTCAGGTTAAAATGCACTTTAAATATGCCCATATTAGAAAATCAGCATACTACCATATGTATTTTGGATAAAATAAATGCAGTCTTGGTGAGCAGAAGAGACTTCTTTTAACGGTAGTGTAGGTCTAAAATTAAGTAAAGTCTTTATGTAAAGAAAATATATAGTCAGATTACTTCTTTTAACTTAAAACTTGATTTTGATCATTAAGTCTCCACACATTAATTCTCTCTCTGTCACATTCGTCATTGATGGGCCCAGAGGAGTGGTCTTTGTGTCCTCAGGTGTGAATCTCATCGATATTCATGATAGTTCACGCCTCCTCGCATATTACCATTCAGCACTAAAATTGTCACACAAAAGTTAAATGACTATATTTTTTTGTATGAATGAGTGATCAGGATGATTTTTCACATCATTTTGTAGCAAAACCTCTAGGCTACAAGATCCAGTTCTCAAAAGTCTTGTGGACAAATGTTTAGTATGTGTTATATGGCCTTATTTCAGTGACTTAACATTTTCGTTTTTTCAAAAACCACGCATTAACGTTATTTTCTCAAAAATACAAACCTGTACATACATGTTGCTCACATATTATTGTAGCCCAGTTTGTGCTGAAGACAGTGTTATCAGACTTTAGATATTAATATGTTTTTAAGCAACTGAAAAAAGCACAAATGTCAAGGCATGTCAAAACTTCTCCAGGGCCCAAAACACCCTCAGACCCCAGAGGGTTAATTAGACTGATCTAAGTTTTTATGCAACTGACTGAAAAAATGAAGACCAACATTTTAGACGACTAACTAGTAAGACTAGTCTAAAACAGTTTTATGCAACCGGCCCCTGAACTTTGAAAGTGCTACCAAACAAACATCAATACTAGACAAGAGACAATGGCAAACATGAGGACTTAAATACATGGACATGAGGAAACATAAGCCAATTAACAAACAGAACCCTAAACAAGATAACAAGACCATAAGCATAAACCAATACAAACTAGAACGGATAACAAAGTAATCAAACAATGAACCAATGAAAACAACATGGAGGGAAACAGGAAGATCACAGGACAAGGAAACAGGAACAAACATTTAAAAATAAAAGTCTCTCTCGTATTAATAAAGCTGCGTATTGCCAATTTTCATCACGATAAGAAATGCACAGTGACATATATTACGATTCAATAAGTCACGAGCAATCATGTTATAGTCTAGCTGCTTTAAGCGTGCGCACTCGTGACAGAGTGTGCATCAGACGGGTGCAGCTTCAATCTCTCCCCCTCAGATCGGGACATTCGTGCAACTCACAGAAGAGGCGCTTTTATTGTTGACGTTGCTGATAACGTCGACTAATCATTACAGCCCTGGTTAATGACACGCATTGTCAAAGAGGAGGAGACGCACACTTACTTGCTCTTTTACTGTATAAAATATAAAACGAAACGTCAAAGGTTTTGCTTCATGACAAATAAGAGCTTGTGGGTTTAATCCGAGCATTAAAATAACGTGTGAAAGTGAACAAATTAGGAGAGAAATATTTTACTATTGCATACTATAAATCTAATAAAATATATATAAAATGTATATTTTATTTTTTATTAAAAAAAGTTTAAAAAAAAAGTGTAAATGTACAATTTACCAAAACTAAAGAGAGACATTTAGAAATATTTTTAAATGTAAAAAAATAATACATACGTTTTTAAAACCTTAATAGGAAATCATAGTTTATTGCGATTACGTTTTTTGATTTATATATTTGAAGTTACTTAAGTAAAAATGACTTCTTGAGGTGCGCACCTTATGTGTAAATGTCAATTAATCATGAAAGCACTTAACGAGACAATTAATCGTCATAATTGCAATTTTTAGTTTGACAAATAATCGTCAGCCAAATATCACAATCCTTACAGCCCTTAGTATTGTTGTAAGCAATTCTGAACCTCTCCCGTGATCAGCCAATCAGAAGCCATTCTTATCATTCTTTAGGTTTTCACTTCAGTTGTCATGGATAATGGCAAGCTTTCATAAGTTTAGCCGAGCAGACGGAAAAGTATTCGTTATATAATCCTAAAACACAACTAAACGTCTGCTCCGTTTACTCTCGCACTCGGCAGGGAAGAGCAGCATCTGTGTTATCATTACTGTCCATGTTTTCTACACCGTTTCCTGTCACCCTCCCAAAGGCCCTTCTGATAAAACGGACAAATATAACATGCTTTCCTTTTGCCACTTTTTTCACTAAAGGCTTCAAACACACATCTGTACATTCCTAGATGACTAAATCAATCATCTGAGCTTGTTTAACCCAAACCTAGACTACTTCCTCTATCCTGTTTACTCTCACACACACGTAACACAAAATATAATATTGATATTAATGTGCATTTAAAAATCTCTTTTCCACACTAATCCACTTTTATGCAAATATTTAACCCATTAAAAAAAAATACTATTCTACTATTACATTTTCTTTCTGTTTAAAAGATTAGCCATTAGTGTGAAAATGACTGGAGAGTGATTTAAAGCTTAAACTTTTGGTCTATTTTTAAAGATATTTTGTTTATAGTTAACAGAGAAAATCAGGTCACTCTTGTGTGATTGGTCTGTAGTCATGCACAGCTAACTAATGCCAATCAGTAACAGATCTGGTTAGTTTGAGCATTCATGTGTATAGTGGACGGTCTGAGATTACAAAACAAAACAAAACCATCTACAATGTTGATGTTGGGGAAAGTGAGTCACTTTCGCTGTCTAGCAATCGATCTGTGATAGCATGGATTCTGCTGAGCTTCCTCAAGCTTTGACTCAGTCATAGTCATCAGTCATCAGTCATTGTACTTACACAGTGGGCACAATCAGCACAAACACGCACACACACGTGCACACACACCTTTAAAGGAATGTTAGGCATGAATGTTAGAGATCCTTTCACTGCATGATAAACGTAAAAGCTTGGTTTGACACGCAGAAGCTGCGTGACTCCATTCTCTCTGAGCTGCCGCTATTCTTAAAGAGACAGTAGCAGTTTATATATAGCAGTCTCGCTGTCGGTGGGGTGCGTGGTGAGTTGTGCACGGATGCCACGGAGAATACCGTGAGCCTCCACACGCACTACGTCTCCGCGGTAACGCGCTCAACAAGCCACGTTATAAGATGAAATGAGATTCGTCCTCCGTCACCTGGATTGAGTCACTATGCCACCACGAGGACTTAAGAGTGCATTGGGAATTGGGCGTTCCGAATTG